>NW_024068688.1:0-108988 GCF_009389715.1 Phoenix dactylifera
ACCACGTCTCGAATCTGAATCCACTCAAAGCCACGGAGAGAGCTTGATAGCAGTGAAAAGCTGCTGTCACGACAGCATGAAAACAGCTTAGGCTTTTTATTATTCCTAAAGCGGTGGAGGTAAAATTTTTTCCCTTTTATTTTATTTATTTATTTATTTATTTTGTTAAAGTGGGATTTTGCTCTCCTCTCATCCCCTCCATCTAACCTCCCAATCTCGACGCCATCCTTCTATCTCCTTGAGGCTTTTGCAGCCCTTCTCCTCCTCCCCGCCGCCGCCTGACTACTGGCTAGCTGCCCCACTGCCTTGCTTTGATCCCACTTTTGTTCTATTCGTTCGTTCTCGGTAGCCATCTTTCGTCGCTCTCCGTCTGTATTTTTATTTTCGGTATCCGTTCATTCATTATTATTCATCCATTCATTCATTCTTTTGGGATTGGTAGTATCCGTCCATTCCTGACATCTATCGATTCGACTGAGCGCGCTATAAAAAATAGAAACAGATTTTTTTTTAATTTCTAAATTATTAAAAAAATTGAAATGATAGCAAACAGCCAGTTTTTTTTTTTCTTTTGCTGGTCCTTCTGAATTACAGTATATTATAAAAATATATTGGACCATGATAGTTACTGGCCAGGACAGCCGACAGTACCCCTAAATCATGGGCCGTCGACATCCAAAAACTAATGGCAGGTGAAAGAAACAAAAAAGATTTTTTTCCTTTTTTGTTGACGAGGGGAAAATTACTAACATTCACGACGTCTTTTGCGCAAAAGTACGATTTACCTTATGTGTAAGAAAGAGAATCCGTAGCCCTTTGAGATCTATCGAAGCATGATGATGTCGTGAAAAAATATTAATCATTCTTTTGCAAGAAAGATACAACTAGAACCCACCAATGTGGTGATCCAAACACCCCTCCATCTTGAGAAGGTCTCAATGGGTGTGAGTTAATGGCGAATAGAAAGTTGACAAATAGAACGAAGGTCCCTGTACATATGCCCATAATTTCTATAATGTGCGGATCAATGGCCCCTTCTAAAAGGCATGCTATCAAAGATCTTGTCCTATCTTCTCGTTGCGAGATCTTTCTTATTCAACAGTCTAAGATTGCTTCACAATCACAAGCTTTCCTTCGCTCAATTGGAGGGGGTCGTATCGCTGACTAGATCTATTTGGATGCAATTGATCTATCTGGAGGCGTATTATTGGGTTGGAATCCAGGTCTATTCGCCTTGTGAAGATCAATTATTAAAACTTTTTCCATGACTACTGAATTGTTTTGCCATCAACTCAAGAAGTCTCTCATGGTTTCTATAATCTACGGTCCGAATAAAAGGTCCTTGAGAATACTAAGGGACGAAGAAACACGTTCATCCCCATTTTGGGCCAAAAAGATAAGGAAAGAAAAAATGATCTATGACTCTCCTCTAATCGAGTCAAATAATCCAACAGGCTTAGACCTCCCTGTGGTCGACCTGGACCACAGGGATTGAGCCCAAGACGAGGATCAAACCAAATCCAGACCCGAGCTAAATTTCTCTCTCTAAACAGGCTCAGGGATTCTAGTGTGAGCCTTGCTTTTCTTGTTGCTCGGATCTAAGTTGATTCAGTTTGGAGACCCTGAACCGCCCCAGTACCTGAGCGGTAGACCGGCCCATTACTTCAGCTCTAGCTAGATCTTTTGAAATTTAGCCACTTTGATCTTCACCTAACCAGTTGAATTCTTCTTGCTTAGATTGATCTAGATAGTCGGGCACTATCACCTGACCGACCTGATTTGGGGGCATGAGGCAGGCTATTCTCCAGTAGTGTTTAATTTTGACTTCGCTTGACTTTTAGAATGATGATAAATTAATAATATTTTAATGATATTAAAATAGATGAACCTGACCTGTCTATATGAAGTAGGATTTTGAAGCGAGAAGAGATAAGTAACCTAATGCTTCAAAGTATATTTTCTAAATTTTTGATAAAATAATAATTAGTTAAATTTGATTATGATATCTGTTTTATACATAATTAAACGGATCATGTATATTAATATTATGATTTTAAAATATTTTTAAAATATGATATGTGCTATGTTATAAAAAACTGAAAAATATGACCGAATAAATTAAGAAAAGTTTGATTTATATGTATGTATTCTCAGCTCGACTATAATTTGGCCCTTTAATGGGATTATTCGTTGGCCCTATCGATGTATAATCTAAAAAACTGATTTCAACAACACACTACCGGTGACTAGAATTATGGTATTTGGATATCGTACCATCGATGGTTAATAATAGTGGTGTTTGGCACTTTGTGCATTCTGACCCATGCCACTAGGTTACTTAACCATAGCCTGATGTTGGATTTCTGGTATCAGTTTATAATAATAATATTAAATTTTAAAAAAGAAATATGCATTATTCAAGAAATGATTTATTTTTGGTTCAATATTTTATGCTTTAACTAATTATTTGGCATGTTTCGACCCCACTTTGGAGTATTATGTTGCTTATTCGGCTAGTGTAGCTCATTGTTATATTTTTTTTCTATTTCTCATATCCAAATGCATGATTACTTGGAACTTGGGGAGTGCGCTAGATCTTCTAAAGTTACCTTCAGTTATTGGCGCTTTAGTCATACTAGTTAGAATATTTTATTTGATTTATGCAATAGTTAGCTTATATTGACTTATGTCACTTTGGAACCATTGTAAAAATTATTTAAATAAGTTATTGATTAAATAAATTTTTAAGAATTATTCTTGCTTTGATATAATCTGTAGCCTTGAATGTATAATCTGCTATATAGGTATGCGGTGTTTGTTACGCTCTAGGTTAGGAGTATGACAAAAATGCAAGAATTTTTCTTTTTGGTACAACAGCGGCTTACACCCGGGAGTGTGAATGCGGAAAATGCTAGAATCTTCTTTTTTTTTTTGGTGAAAACGGCAATTCATATAGCTCTAACGTGAGTACATCCTGCCAAATCAAAAGAAAGTAAAGAGTATAAAGGGGGCGGAAACTCTGCTATGGACGTCCACAAGAACTCCCCGGAATGTCGTGCAACATAGGAGGCGACCCAGTCTGCAGTCCTGTTCGCCTCCCGAAAAGCATGCGCAACTTGATGCTCGCCTAGCTCAACAACCAGCCTGCGAGTGTCGCGTATAAGTGGATGGCCATCCCCATACCGGTCTGCACCCCGTATCCACTCGATCACCATCGATGAATCTCCCTCGATGTACACCCGCTCGGCACCGAGCACCCGTCTCGTATTGGAAATCCCCTCCCAGGCAGCTCGAAGCTCTGCCCCAACTACGGTAAGACCTGGCGTATGACGACCCCCTGCTGCAACCAGGCTACCACGATGGTCTCTGATCACAAAACCAACCTCTCCTGATCTTCCATCTGCCGCCACACTGCCATCAAAATTTACCTTGAGAAAATCAGGGGATGGGGGCACTCAAGAAACAAAAGCAAACCTGGGCGCTGTAACAGCGAAGCGAGTACCCCAGATAGTGTTGGGCAACGGGCCGTGCCGGGCCGGCCCGGCCCAGGCCCACCGGGCCCAAGGAATAAACGGGCCGTGCCGGGCACGGCCCGTCCAGCACGGAACGCCAGCACGGGCGCAGACGGGCCGTGCCAGGCACGGCCCGCAACGGCTCCAGACGGGCCGTGCCTGGCACGGCCCGTCTGGAGAGGGGGGAGGAAAATAGCCGTTTCCAACGGCTATTTTCGGGAAAAAGACCCTTTTACCCCTCCCAACAGTTCAATAACGGCTGAATTGAGGGGTATTTTGGAAAAAAAAAAATTTTGGGCTTCTATAAATAGCCCATTCCTCCCTCATTCTCACCACACCAAACCAACTATTCTCTCCTTCTCTACTGCTATTATTTTTCTCTTCTAAAGTGCTCTTCTAGCAATTTAATTTTTAGTTTGTTCAAGTGCTACACAAGAGGAGGTTCCTGTTGAGAAGAGAAGGTCGCTTCTGTTGAGAGCACAAGAGGAAGCTCGGAATCTCGGCTCTGCCTCTGCCCTCCGACCCTCTACTCAATTCCTCCTTGCGGTTAGTTTTTATTTTTTGAATTAATCATAGATATGTCATCTTTTGAGGAAAGTCAGTTTGGCATTCCTCCTGTTTCTGAGGGAGAAGAAACTAATCTCCAACCCCATGTTCCTAGTTCCTCTAGAACTGGTGAACCGAGTGAAGATCAAACCTCTTCTCGTAAGAGGACAAGTGCTGTATGGAATGAATTTGATAGAGTTATGGTTGATGGAGTCTGGAAAGCTAGATGTAAAAAATGTGCCAAATTTTATAGTTGTAGTAGTAGTGGGGGAACAGAGCATTTAAAAAGACATCAAGAGAGTCATAGGATGCATGATTCTCATGCTCAAACTCAAAGTACCCTTAATATACAAGGGGGATTACTTGTAGGTAATTTTGCATATAATCATGAAAATCAAAGAAAAGTACTTGTAAAATGGATAGTTAAGGATGAATTACCTTTTAGTTTATGTGAATCTTTTAATTTTGAAGAATATGTTCAATTAAACCTACAACCTGCTTACAAAAGAACTAGTAGGCGTACATTTAGAAGAGTAGCTATGACTAACTTTTTAGCAATGAAACAAAATTTAATTGAAACACTTTCTACTTTAAATGTAAAAATTTCATTAACTTCTGATATTTGGTCAGCATCTATAGGTAGTAATTATTTTATTGCCATTACTGCTCATTATATTGATAATGATTGGCAATTAAATAAACGTATTCTTGCTTTTCGTGCTTTTGATTTTCCACATTCTGGGCAATAAATTTCAAATATCATTTATCAAACTGCATGTTCATATAATATTAATGATAAAATTATGTCTATTACTTTTGATAATGCATCTAATAATAATTCTGCTGTTGCATTATTAAAAGACTCATTGCATCCCATGTTAGATGGAAATTTATTGCATATTAGATGTGCATGTCATATCTTAAATCTTTCTGTTCAAGCTGGCATGGGCATGATTCAAGATGTGATTTCAAAAATTAGAAATGCAGTTTCTTTTATTCATGCTTCAAGATCAAGACTTCAAGAATTTAAGGAATTATGCATAAATCATGGTAAACATTTTAAAAAATTTAAACTTGATGTAATTACTCGTTGGAACTCCACATATAGCATGATACATGATGCATACCCATATAAAAACTTATTAAGTGCATATATTAATGATCGTGGATTAGGCTTTACATTGTCTGAAACTGATTGGAATAAAGAAAAAATTTTGGAAGATTTTTTGCTTAGTTTTTATAATGCTACCAATGTTCTTTCTGGTATTTATTATCCAACTTCATGTTCATTTTTACAACAAGCATATATAATTAGTCAAAAATTTGCAGAACATAGATATGATGATGTTTTAATGCCTATTATTGACCTAATGGAATCTAAATGGAATGAGTATTGGGACAAGATATGTCCTATGCATAACTTAGCTGCTGTATTTGATCCTAGAGTTAAATTAAATGGCGTGCTAATTTTACTTAATGCATACTCTGAAAATATGAATCAAGATTCTGAATCTGCTAAAGATGAGGTAAAACAACTTCTTTATGATATTTATGCTATATATGATGAAAAAATTCGTGGATCTAGAACACAAATACAAACCTCTATTTCTTCTTCTAGTAGTTCTCGTTCGTTATCTATTTTTTCATTCATTGCACAGAGAAGACACACACATGCGTCAAGTTCCTCTTCATCTTCTTCATCTTTAAGTAGTGAACTAGAATTTTATTTACGAAATGATCTTCATTCTGCATATGATGAAAATCAAATAGAGAATCTAGATGTATTATCTTGGTGGAAGAGTGTTAGAAATCAATATCCTGTTATGTCTGCAATTGTACGCGATATTTTAGCTGTGCCGATGTCCACGGTAGCATCGGAATCCGCTTTTAGTGCAGGTCGGCGTGTTCTTGATGAAAAGAGAAGTAGGATGACGGGCGAAACGGTGGAGATGCTTCTCTGCTTCAAAGATTGGTTGGATGCTGAGGCAAGACTTCAAGATAAAGGTGGACATAATACAACATCCTCTGATGATGATGATGATACAAACACTACTGAAGACTGAAGACTGAAGACTGAAGAGTGAATACTGATTCACTGAATCACTGATGATTAGTAAGATTTCTTAATTTTTTATAATTGTACATTTTTATTGTATTCTGGAGGTCAGACCAAGGTCCAAATCTCGGCCCTTTCTTATTGTATTCTGGAGGTCAGACCAAGGTCCAAACCTCCCTTCATGTACCATTTTGATTTAAATTAATAAACTGGTAGGGGTCTATGCCAAACCCCCCACCAATGGTGGCTTTATATTCATAAATCCTTAGTTTTCAATATTTATTAATTTATTAAAAAAATTTATGAAGCATTAATTTTTATCGGGCCGGGCCGGGCCCAGGCCCGGACCGTGCCAGGCCCGCGGGCCAGCCCGGCCCAGGCCCTTATGGGCCGTGCCGGGCTGGCCCGCGGGCCGTGCCGTGCTTGGCCCGCGGGCCTAGACCGAGCCGTGCCGGCCCAGGCCCGAACCGGGCCGTGCCGGGCTCGGCCCGCGGGCCAGTACCCTGTGACCCAGCACGGCCCTCTCAAATGGGCCGTGCCAGGCACGGCCCGGCACTGTAGCGGGCGGGCCGTGCCAGGCACGGCCCGCTTCGTGCCGGGCCCGGCCCAGTGCCCAACTCTAACCCCAGATGTCCCCGGCCGTCCCAAGAGAACACATAGCAGCGCATGAGATCACCTCTCCAGCCTGAAGTACTGCTCTAACCACCACCAACCTCGGCGAGGACCTCCTGCGCATGAGAATCTTTCTTGATAAAAAATATCTTCTTAGGTGGTTCTCCATGAGTCTATCTTTACTTTCCAACTTTGAAGGAATCTTTGTAATGGCAAAGCAAAAGAGAGTCATGATCAACCTACGAGTGCCCTTGCTCCCTTGTTCTCATCCTAGTCTCTTGATTCTTTGTAACTGTCTCTTTTACCTCTTGTACAGATTTTCTACCTTGCATGATAAAAATTGAGGGGAAGTATTTCGCTTCCTCTCTTTTCCCTTAAAAAAGAAGAAGAAGAGTAAAGTACCTATTTACCATGGTATAGTCTTTTGGTGCATGCATGCGCACCCATGCATGAATATAAATAAAAAATAAAAAAAATAAAATGAAGATAGGGACATGTAGATCATGGATCCAATCTGATGGCAAGTAAATTCCTGCATAAATAATATGATGATATAAATGAAGGTGCCTATTTACAACTAGTAGATTCTCTTAGTGTCTATCAAAAATATGGGTTTAGATCTTGCATGTAGTAAGATTTGGGTGGTGAAGATATTCATATGAGACCTACCCGTTTCCTATAAACCTCCTGAAACAAACAAACAAACAAAAAAAACAGGCAAAACATAAAAATGGAGCAACGGGGGTGCGCCCGGCTAGATCATTGAAAGGGTAGAAGGAAAATAAATAAATAAATAAAGGATAGAAACATCTTGGAGTTGCACGTCTTAGAATATACAAAATCTAGAACTAAAAAATAATTAATGAGAGCATAACAGCTATCCCAGGGTTCCATGAAGAGCTACTGCCTACTAGAGTATGGATGCATGCTTAACTAGAATAGGAGGAAGCAGTAGTGATTTAGATCCGAGAAAAACATATATTAACAGGGGAATGGGTTGTGAGCAACTAGGACAGCATGCTATCGCCCTAATCATTATGAATAACAAGTGTATCAAAGTCAGTGACACAATTTTTCAAGTGAAATAGCTGGAAGATGACCGGTTCAAGAACAAACATCAAGCATTCAGGCCATGTCTTCACACATGTTGTTGCATAAGCTTTTTATCATGGCAATCGACCTACGATATGATAATTTTCCTTTAGCTTATAATTAGTAGCTAGACATCAACATTAACACTTCATCGAAGAGGTCGATGCACCATGGACTGTAACGGTCCCGGCTGAATTATGATTATAGAGAGCAATCAAAGTTGTCATTGAAATTTAACAGCATGCGATTTTAGCCGAATTCAGAAAGGAACTGCACATTCTCAGTTCACTAAGAAAGAGAGCTATGATGCCACCATATATGCTAGGCAACGTCAAACATAACACCACCCAAAACTATTATCTCGTAACCATTTTCCCAACCGCAGCGATCCAAGGTGAACCCTCATATGACTAAACCATTCAAAGGACACCCTCAAGTGACCATCCCTGATACTCTTTTGATACAAATGCACGAGGAATGCAGAATACTGTATGGAGCATCCATAGATCAAAGGATTGACACAATAGATGCTGTCCCTTGGACCCATGTTTTGCTGAAACTCACCTAAGGGGCATGGGTAGTGCTTGGAGATTGGATCAAGAAGGGAGGTAGGTGATGCTCCAAAACTGCCAGGAGCTCTTTCCCCTGGCAACCTATGTGCACCGGCCTGTTGCCAAGCCTACTTGCAGCCTCAACAAGCTGTCCTCTCAGCCTCTGTGGCAGCAGCCGCCCGCCTGCCTTCACACAATCCCTGTACAGCGGCAGGTAGGCAATGGCGATAACAAGGGGCAGAGGCAGGTCCCTGAGGCGGATAGGCGAACAACCCCTTCTTAGAATCCACATAAAATTCACATAGTGCTCCTGACCAGAACTCATCCCTTCAGAGAATGCAGCCTCTGACCAGTGCTCCTTCAGAAAAGCCTTCAGCTCAGGGGCCACTGCCTCATCATCGGACCTGGCAATGCTGTCGGCAACAGCATATGTAGCAGCAGGGTCGCTTAGGAAGTTGGAACGAAGAAGAAAGGCAACACCATCGAGGGACCCGCTGCTCCTCTCCCCAGCAGCCTTGAGGATCTCAATGCTGAGGGCCGCGAGGACATGCTGGGGGACATGGGGCAGGAGGTACGCAGCAATGCCCACCTGGCTGCTGGAGGTGGCTGCAGTAAGGGCAAGACAGAGCTCCATTTCCCTGCATCCCCGGTTGACAAACCACTGGACAACTTGCATGCACCCTCGCTCAGCAGCTCGCATCAGAGGGCCCAGGAAGGCCACAGCATTCCCCTCTTCAACCAAGCATTCCATGGTTCCAATCTTACAGTAGTGGGATGCAAAGCCAAGGGCAAGATCAACATCCACATCCAAGCTATTCCTCTGAGCAATCTGCATAAGAATATACCAATGATGAAGTCATAACAGAGAATAAGCATGATATCATTGAACCCATGTCCAGATATAATTTGCAGTTGGGTCTCTCAACAAGGTTATTTGGGGTACTGAAAAAGGGAACCTAACTTTCAATGTTGTGGGTGAAGCAGGAAGTATTTTATTTATGAGCACTGTTCTCCACTGGGGGAAACAATCACAGCAAGAATTCAAATCATGGTCAATCAATGAACATGGGATGTAAATTCAATATTCCTTTGAAAACTAACAAGAAAATAAGAAAATGCAATCATATGAACCAGTCTTACATCGAAAGATGGCCTTCAAAGAATAATCACTGAGACTATCATGATCATGAAAATAAGATAATATGGCTTGAGATACAACAATATATGACTAAACTACAATAAGATAAAAATGACTGTTTTATTGAAAATTAATTGTTGCAGAATAGTCTGCAATATATTGTCAAGGTCAAGAAATTTTCAGAATAAGTTGGAGAATGCAAAACTAAAGCATTTCAAGCAGAACACAAATTGGACCATACCATACCATGCTATATTGCCCAATTTACTAGCTTGTGATATGCAGGAGGACATGAGTTTTTGTCAAAATACATTCAAAATATGCTTTTATCATTTCTCTGAATCATCTGCTTAGATCCATATTCAAAACATGCTATACTCTGCATCTCTGACTTCAACTTTACCAAAATAAGAACTATATGTCATATCATCCAGGATAAATAGACAACAAAAAGAAAAGAGAACCAAATCATGAAAATTATACAAGCTTTACTATTTTGAAGCAATGAATAAAAATTAAAATGCATTACTGGCTACAAAATGTCATGCATCAATAATATCTACGCCGATACATATTAAACACTGATATGTTGAGATATTCTAAGATACTGATACACCTAGACATGCTAATTTTTCACATCTAAAGCAGAAAATTAGCAAAGGAATTGGAGGTTGGGTATAGAATAAACAAATAAAAGAAAAATTTTATTTGTTTTTCTTTTGACGTCTCTTTTTTTTTATTCAAAGGGTAGGAAAAGTAAAGAATCTACTCTACAGTTACCAAATTTGATCTATGAATTAGCAGCATCCATAGTACACTGCCATATAATGATTTCCTGTCAATCCAGCATGTAGCTTTTTTTAAACACAAACTACAGAAATTATCAGAATTTTAAATTGAAATTCAAAATAATCAAATTATCTTTTGAAGAAACTAATTACATTATAAATCTCATATATCATACATACTTCAGTACAATGTCAAATTTCAATGGCATAATGAGAATCAATCCATATTTTAGGTTCATATGATTTTTTTGATTAACAATCAGAGATAAAAATTAATTAATTAAACAAGATAACATATACATGATTCAACCAAATGGCAAAGTGGTTTGTTCCAAGCACAGTAAGATAAATATCCATGATGGGCAGTTATTAACAGTAATGATGTAAAGCTACAATTTTCAGAAAATGAAAAGATCCATCCTAATACCATGACCTAAGTTCTAGCAATTAGTTGCTTCTCTCCCAGCAGCTGACCCATATCCTTATCTTTCCTTATAATTGCATAAACAATAAATTCCACAACCTCTCCCTTTCTTTCCCATCGGAAACACAAAATCTAGGTGGTAACTGGTTTCAGAATATAGAGATCCATGCACAGACAAGCGAAATTATCAACTGTTCTTATTGTCTGCATGTGATAAAAACCTCTCCAGCAGTTCTCCATGCAAATATCTTTCCTAGAATCACCACCAATACAAACAAAAAAAAACATAAATCTAATATGTTGCAAGTAGAGCCGAAATTCTTCTGTCAGCTTCACAATTACATCAAGGATATTTGGAAAGACCTAGCCATGAGTTTGATCTCCAGATTCATGTATCAAAAAGGTAAACAGATTAAATTCTGGAACCCCGACATGACTTGTGAATCATATGATTTCCAAATCCAGCAGCCTTCATTGTAGCTTCAAAGACCAGACCTTTTTCCTTCTTCACTTTAAGCAGCCCACTAATCATGATCAGCAGCAAAAGTATCAAAAACACAGACATTCATGAGAAGGAAATCATTGCTCCAAATGTCATGGTAATTATGTCACATTCACCCACTCTGGACCTGGCCCCAATCCAATGTTACCTCCTTCAGCAAGTCCACTATCGACAATCACAAACAATATGTCTCCTAAAAAAATGTCAGTTTTTTTTTTTAATTTTCAAGAGCGAAGTATATCTTCCATATAGGTAGTAAACCCAAAAATCCCTCCATTCACAAATCCCCTCTCCTCTTTTCTTTTCAGTAAAAAAGAACTCATATAATGATCAGACTCATGGAGTATCTTAACTGGTGTCTACCGACACAAATAGCATCCTAATATTAGCATGTAATTGGAAGCTTAAAATTATCCAGGTATATTAGATATTTAATTCAATACTTTTGCAAGTGAATAGTGGATTTATTTTGATTTGTCGACGAAAAATCAAAAGTAGCTAGCTATCTGGATCTTCTCCCAGATGGTCTTCTTGAGTGGTTGTGAGCGTAACTGGTCTACTTTCGCCTTCATCTACAATAAGCAAAAGAATGGTCTAACATAGAGGCGCCTCAAACGACCTTATTTATGTTCATTACAATCTGAGATTGAGATTGAAGTGTATTCAAAGAAAATGGAGCTGAAGTATATGAATCTGATCCATAATGCTTTTGTTTAGGATGAGGATAATCCCGCGATCGGATGACTTGTGGATCAGCAACAGGAGCTGGAGCTTGATGAGCTAGAATCGCTTCCACAACCGGCCAGTTTCATAGCCAGCGAGGTTAGGATGGATGCAGAGCAATGGGCAAATCGCCAACTGATCAGTCATAGGGGCCATTGGAGAGCCAATCATCACAAAACTTCATGTTCGAGATATCCTTCCCATAGATATGACCTAGAGTTGCTTAGACGAGGCTACCACGTTATCCCGTCAACTTAGTCAGGAGGCCGATATCCATCCTTCCAGCATAGCCAAGCAGAAAGGCACAAAAGAAAAGCAAGCAACTGCTCCGCACAGCCTGAAAGGAAAAGGAAAGGTTGCAGCTTTGATGGAGAGTGGAGTCAATTTACTTAGATTCAGAGACCAAGAAGAGCAGCGATGACAGTTCTGGTGATCATCGATCCGGTGGCCAAGGAGAGTGTAGGACACGAGACCACCATTTTTGAGACAACCGCAGGATGATCTTTGATTCATTGGTGAGTCTCAGTTTACACGTGCCATATAAGATAAGAACCATAGTGCACAAGCTGGTAGAGCCCGCGAGGACACGATTGCATATAGGAGACACGCTCCTCGAGGATCGTTCAAGAAGACACGATACAGTTGCAGATGACCTCGCATATGGAGTAGGATCGATAGATGTATCAAGTTTTGAGTAGCATGCTGGATCCTATTATCCGCAGCCACAGGCAACCTATGATCCATATAATATGGATATGATGCATCTAAAGCATCGTCTTCTAGTGGCTACTATCCTATGTAGTCTGAAGCATCTCACGAGTTGGATTTTACTGTTGGTATATTCAAATGGGCCCTTCGACAGCCATATTAGCAACCAGAGGATACCTCTTAGAGTCAGAGCTTCAATGAGATATCCAAGATCGGTTATAACCCAGAGCACCTTCCTCATAGGATGAGCGTAAAGAACTATAATGCCACTTGGTTAGAGGGGTGGGCAGATGTGCTTCCTGATTATACTAATGAACTGAATATCTACGAGAGACATCGCCACTCGACGAGATTCTAGATGTCGATATGGATGTTATACTTTAAATACATATAATTGATTATATCATTTTATATTTTGTATCTCACTAATTAATTTTAGCATACTTCATGTTGCTTCTCCCATCATGCAAAGCCAGGATCACTGTTTTTTTTTACATTTTTGTTTCAGCCTGACGCTAACAGAAAAGGCTGGGGGTAGCAAACCCAATGACAGATTTTTCAAATTCTTGCCTCCTTAAGAAAGCATTATTTCAGAACAATACCACAGTAAGGTAGAAAAATCACTCTAAAACATCAAGAAACATCATTTAGAATGTGCAAAGGTGATAGAAACATCAAAAAACATCAAGAAACATCAAATTAGACTTAAAATCATTCAAAAAACCAAAAAAAATTGATTACTTTTCATTAAAGCTAAAAAATTTGAAAAAAAATATATGGCATGTCTGTTCGGAGCCGACATGCCACATCTTACCATATGTCGGTGCGGTACCTGCTCTATCGAACAAGTAGCCAATCGGTACGGGTCTCGGTACTGGTTCGGCTAACCTTTCCCTCAACCATTCCATTAAACTTCAGTGATGATCCTGTCAACCCACTTTTAGTAAACAAACATGCCTAAAGTCTTCTGCCAACTATGGCTGTGAACATAAAAACTATCACCTAATTATTTTATCATCTGCAATTACTATTTCGTAACAAAACCCCAAACTTTTAAGGAAAAAAATATAAATAAAAAGCTTATCCAGCTTTAAGGCTTCGCTGTCTTATTCTAGGCAACGGAGTTTTTTGTTCTCTCTTCTTCGTACTCTATTTCTCTCTCTCATCCTGTCAGGGTCATCTAGCAATAACTAACCCAGCATACTACATTTCATGCATAGTCTCTTCTCTCTCTTTGGGTCTTAAATAAAAGTAATAGCTCTGATTCTCCTACGTGCATTATTCTTTGCCACATAGTAGACAGCGCAAACCACAATTTCTCCATGACACTTAAAACCAGATGCACTTTCTATAACACATGCTTACTCTTAAGCTATTAGTACCATTATAACTATCAAATATGTACAAGCATCTCTACATCCTGATCTTCCTCTGTCATCCATCGTAACATAATACATGCTGCACACAAGTCTTTTGCTTGTGATCCTTTGACAAGTAGAGTAATAGAGAAAATCATGAATGAATTAATAAAAGGCAAGTAGATCAACTTCTAATCACTAACATTAGTATGCAAATAAACAGGCATGCTTGCATCGAACATATTTATAAAGCTTCTCATGCCAGAAATAAACATACATAAATGCGCATGCAATAGTAGCACGCCGATCTGTTCAAACGCAGGACACCCATTTATTAGCATTACAACTTAGGAAAAGGTGATAGTATACTATTAGCTATCAGCTCATCGGTGGACACGTGTCATCCAACAGAGAGCTGGGCTTGCAAGTCTCAAGCATCCAGCTATGGTAGCATGATTCATGATTTCTACTTAAGCTGCACTTTCCCACTTTTAGTTTTTATAGACCTGATCCAAGTTTAAGTAAACTCCTTTTGCTAATGCATAAGGTCTGTATTCTCTTAGGTCCATCTTACTTCGCAGTTTACAGGAAATATGAGACAACCTAATTATTCTGCCAAACAGCCTTTTGCAACTCACCTCTTTCCAGAGGCAAAATGGACACTACAAAAAGCTGAAATGGACACTTTTTCCCACCCAATGCAGATAACCTGCAATAAAGCTACTCTTCCAGAAAATG
This sequence comes from Phoenix dactylifera, assembly GCF_009389715.1. Classification (NCBI taxonomy): domain Eukaryota; kingdom Viridiplantae; phylum Streptophyta; class Magnoliopsida; order Arecales; family Arecaceae; genus Phoenix; species Phoenix dactylifera. The sequence goes on from NW_024068688.1 coordinate 14,749, forward strand.
GAATGATTTTACCCTGTATTTGAGCAGGTTAAGTGTAGTTTATTCTGTGCTAAACCACTTTATCTAAGTCTCATTATGGACAACCAAATAGGACCTTAAGGAATAAGTAACAAGATAACACATTCACATGCTGTAACATAATGAGATTCAGGTTCTTATCAACTAACCAAAAGCACCCAGGTGATAAGAGGGCCTAAAGCTTTTTAACTGGGACCATAACATACCACGAGGCTGGATGGTTTATGTCCTCACAGCCGACACTATAACAGCTCCCATTCTAGTCTACAAAAGCCACTCCACCTGACAACTTTTGTTTTAGTCTGACCAAGTAAAATTTTCCCTATGGAGAAACACATTTTAGTCCAAATCAATAGCTCCTACTTCAAGCACCTTGCACTTGAAAATCCTTCGTTTTCCTCTTAACGGCCTATTTCCACATTTGGTCTCATTCATGTCTCAAGCTCCATGAAGTTTGCTTTTAAACACAATTTTAGCACCTAATCTGATTTGCTATAAAAATAAAAAATTATAACAAGATACAAAAATGTGTAAAGCATGGGTCATAACTAGGAACATCCCAAAGCAACTTGTTAAGCAGCTAACATCCTCCATGGCCGATTCTACAAGTGCGTGTACTCTTGTCCAAGGAGCCATTGGGTGACATGTAATAACTTTCACTTGAACCTACCATGTAAAATTTAAGGAAGAATTATATAAATCATCAACCTTCACAAAACTATCTAACATAGCAGGATACTTCTTGTACTTGTAAAACAAAATAATATATTATAGATAGCTTTTCATGAGAGTATTATCTAGATAAATTACAACCTGCAGCCAGTTGTATGGGCCTCTGTAAGGAGATTGTAAGAGGAAGAATGTGAGGGCAATCTAAGCAATTGATCGCCCACCCATGTTATTATCTTCTTTCCCTTATTATATTATAGAATATCTTGATAGATCAAATTGGTGTAGGCTCACTACAAATGCCTTGTTAGGAGTCTTTTACATCGTCATTCTTAATTAATAAGGCAACACCTTTCATAATAAACAAACATTACCCTTTCATAATAAGGCAACACCTTTCATGAAATTGCTCTATTGTTGCCTTCCCCATATAACCTCTTAAGATATCTGGTTGTCATTATTTGTTTTTTACTTTCCATCAAGATCAAGAAATTAAATTCTAGCTGAAAGTCCTGGGTCCTCAATATTCAGCCGATTGTCTTTTAGGGGTTTGCATTGTCCACTTCAGGAAATTAATTTAATGGGCTGGCTATGCATGTGGTGCCAAAATTGCAGATTAAATTCAAGATTTAAACTACAAAATGGGGCAGCTTGTTCTTTAGGTTCACTAAGGACATAACTCAATCTTAACTTTTTCTTCATTCAGCTAAGAAATTTATTGCAATCTTCAATGGTATGCAGACAACGTTCGTGTCTCCCTCTTTTTGGGAGTACCACTTCGATCTAATGTATTAAATGAGGGAATTGAAGCATTTCCAATTTTTTACCAACCAAGAAAGAAAGCAAGAGTCATATAGCCAAAAATAAAAATAGAATTAAGAAAGTGATTTTTTAAGTGTTCATGTGAGAGAAATAAGGAAGAAATTAATAATACTAAAGTGGCCAGCAACCTATTTTTGGTATTTCATAAAATTTGCAAGCCACAACAAGATGAACCAGTCATCACATATTCCATTTCTTCAATATAGTCTGTTTTCCTACGCTCTTCTATCTTCCTTTTCCTCTACTCTTTCTACCACTTCTATAACTTTTGTTGCTGAAATTCTAGAAGAATCCTAATGGACAATTCTGTGATACTTGGACAATCAGGTCCAACTCAGAGTCTGTGTCGGATTCATATCCGCATCGGAAAAGCAGCAGACACTTGGGTATTTATCAAATCTTTTTTAAATGTAGCTTCTTAAAATTGGGAGAAACTTGGACCCATAAAATGATGAGCCTGACCCCCTATAATAGTGCTAAAATTCACTTTAGTTCTTTCTAGAGATTGGTCAACAATATATGTATTAACATAAGTTTGTAAAATGTCATTTTTCTATAAGCCTTAAGCTAATTAGAAAGTTTGGATGAGAAGCATGCATACTGAAACACCATAACAAACAGCATTTTTAATGTTTTCTTTTAATATAATATTTGAATGTATTTTAGTTATTTTTTCTGCATATCCCCGTATCTCCTTTTTTCCCTCTTGCTGAGTCAAACTTGAACGTGTCTGAATGCGATTCTCATGCCAATGTCCATGTGACACTGATGAACATGCATGCTAAGCTTACATGCAATGCAGAAATGCTTCCTAGAGTGTTTAGCATTAGCAGGGAACACAAACTAGACAAGACAATAAAAGCCACCAACCTTCAAATTAGATATCCATGCCCAACATGATAATTCAAGAAGAATAACTTGGGCTCGTGAAGATAAGCATGGAATAAGATTTAACATTTTGAATATGACGGATTTAACAGCCACAAGTATCAGTATTGGTCATTATATATTCCTAGTGGAAGTGAAAGTTTCAAGGAAGGTGCACTATAGTATATGTGCATCCACAAAATTGACAAAATATTTTCCACATATTTATTTAGCTTTTAACAGCATACAAGACAGCACAGTAAAATAATTTATCCATTTTTCATTATCAGCACCCTCTAATAACATAATATAGAATTTGACCAGCGCCTGTTATACAATATTGAACTAGCATGTCAGGAAATTCAAAAAATAAATGTTAATTTTTAAAAAAATGAGAACAGAGTAATCACCTGAAGCAAAATGCGTACAAGTTCTGTGCTCCCAAAGCGTGAAGCTTCCAGAAAGCACTGGTTGACATTGTCTGCACCCCCCTCTACCAGCATCCCCAGCAACCCTTGTATTGCTGTTGCTGAAACTCCAGAAGCCCAGCCAGGGTCAAAAGAGCTAGAAAAGAGAGTAAGAGGGAAGCATGCAGCATCAAAGGCTTCCGTGAAATCCTTTCCTGTGAGATGGTTGCCAGCAATATCCAAAAAGTTCTTGAATGCTGACAACTGGAGTTGGACCTCAAGAATCGTGCTGTGGCCTCCTCTACCCTTATTTTCCTGGCAACGAGAATGAAATTCGATGCACTTCAAAGCCCATTCTGTGAACTTCTGGACTTTGGCACCGGCTTCTGCCTTCAAAATCTCATCACCATGACATTCTTGCAGACGTTCATGTAATCTGATAAAGAAGCAAGAAAACAGTTAAATCAATCATCCACAGAACATGAAACATCTCTCATGATGAGACCCGCCATCACGAAATAATTGACAGCAAAAACCCTAACTGATAATTTGACCAGATGAAGGCATGATCCCTTTCCAGAATGTTGTGTATTGAATCAAGATTTCAGATATGCATGGATGGGAATCAGGATGGAAGGATTTTACCTTTGGGCCATGACAGTCACAGTATCAGCCAAGCTCATCGTCTTGCTCTGACAGGCGGAAACGCACGAAGCAAGAAACGAAGTCCTCAAGGCCGCCCTTGTAAAATCATTTGCGCCATTGGCAACAATCTTCTTGATCAGCTCAGTAATCCCCTTCAGTTCCGGGCGGGCGGTCAAGAACCATATCGAATCTAGTGCTATGCAGAGCGCATCATTGAGAGTCTGTGGATCGGCCAGCAGAATCAGGCTCTCCGCATGCTCCCAGTTACGAGAGCTCACTGCCCCCTGGAACAAGCGCCCCAGCTCGATCCGGTCCTGCCTACAGAGCTTCCTCTCCTGCTTGTTCTTGTCCTTGTCCTTCCTTCGGACCTCAGTTTCCTCCACCGAATCTGAGGCCCTTGATCTGAGCATCTTGGTGCCACAGCTGTGGCCCCTTGTGACTCTGGGATCCTTGGCCCGGAGCGGAGCTTCCCTCGAGAAAACATTGCTTCCCTCCCCTTTCTCCGGCGACAGAGGCTCGCCGGGGTCCTCCAAACTCCCAAGACCTCCATTCTCATCCATTTCAATCTCCGGGCACAATGGATCCTCCGAATGCCTCTCCTTGGTCAAATGCATGCTGCCCTTCTCTCCAACCAACACAATCTCGCTCTTGCCCTCCATTTCTCCGACACCGAGCTATCGACTGTGCCCTTCCGAACCAAAAAGAAAAGAAACGAACAAAACCCCAAACTTTTCAATCAAAGTACAACCATCCGGCTCTAACAAAGAAATCGACACCTCCCATTACAAGCAAAACCCAATCAAGATCTTCCAAATATGTAATCAAGCGAAAAAACCGATGATTCCTCCAACGAACAACCTAAATTCCCACTGATAACCTCAAGAATCCAAAGACGCACCTCCCAGACTTCGAACTCCGACTTCAAACAAAATCGTGGCCGCCGCGACCATCAAACCGAACAAAAAACATCCAACAATCGCAATCCCCGGCTTCAAGCATCAAAGATAACCCCAGCGGACAACGGGAGCAGAGATGGAACTAAAAGGATCGGCAGCTCACGACGACAAAAACCCTAGATACCCTTCAATCCCAGGAAGCGAAATCAACATAACCGCCCTGAAAAAAAAAAAGAAAGAGATAACGCGAGAGAAATCCCCACGCCAGAACAAAATCCAAATTCAGCCCAACCGCCATAGAAATAAAAAAAAGGAAAAATGGGATTTTTATGATTAAAGACGCCATGATCGTACCAATACAAGCAAGAAAACATTTAAAAATCAGTTTTTTATTGGAGAATATGGAGAAAGAAAGAGGAATCTCTGGGAGAATATAACACGAGAGAGAGAGAGAGAGAGGTGGGAGAACAAAAGAGAAGAATAAAAGAAGAGAGCGGGGGGGGGGGGGGGGGGGGAACAAGAAGGGAAACTAACCTGGAGGAAACCCTCAGCCCAGGGCCTCAAGAGCTCCTCAAAGAGATGAAATGGGGGCTTTTTATTTCTATTTCTTGATGATAATATATGATCATAATTTTCATCTCTTGAAGGGAATATAGAGGGAGGGAAAGGGAGTTTTGGGAGGTTTTTTTTTTTTTTTTTTCCCTCAATATCTGGACTTGAGAGAGAGAGAGAGAGAGAGAGAGGATACCTGAAAATGGGAATATGATGTAATTATTGTGCGTGATTTTATTTTCTAACTCACATGAAAGTGAGAGTCACCACCACAAGATCCCACCACCAAACACACATCTTTTTCTTTGATGGGTCCCACCATCTTCTTTTAGGTTCCCTCTGCCCCACCTCAATCATTACAAAACCCTTCTCCCCCTCTCTCTCTCTCTCCCCCTTTCTCTCTCTCCCCCATGGACATCTCTTTCATCCACCACCATCCATTTCTTGTCCAACCACAAAATTCCACCCCACTCTTTCTTGATTTGTTTGGCTGCGCACAAACTTAGGGAGTCCCAAGGGTTAATGGCTATAATTAGGCAATAAGATGTGTTGGTCTGCCCAAACTCATTAATATGTAAAGAAAAATTTTAATTGAGAAAAATAATATGTAAATTCCACCTAATTAACATTTGGTATTCCTTAGTTTGATAGCCAGTGAAAAGTATAGGCGAAAGCCCACAGTAGTTTTTGTGTTCTCTAAGTAGAGATAGCAGGAGATAATGGCTAGTGGCATATGTCAAGAAGATGGTTTTAGATAGTCTAGGTCCTAAACCTTCCGATTGATGTGAAATTTATTGACTTTAGATCCATGTCAAATACTTAGGGTTATCAAAAATTCTCGACTTTAGTTGTTGCAGCAATACACGCAAATGTGTAACATCCAAAATAGCTAAACCATGGACGTTGAATACGTTGTGTTTAACTAAAGAATTGTGATCGAGCATTCATAGGTTAAAACTCCGCTTTGATGTTCTTGGTATTTGATATATAGCGTGCTTTAGTCATCATCATTTCATTGACATTTGAGTTTCCTTGTGTTAAAGCTTCTGCCTTAAAAAACAAGCTTTTGGCATACTTAAGAGTATTATGTTGTGAGCTAATCTTTCACTATCGATAGTGTTGCAGATGGTTTTATTCACTTTAATTGTAATAATTTGTAGGAATAGGCATTGTCAAGTTGCGTAAGGTTGGTAAGAATTTATGCTCTCCATCACTTTGGAACAAAAAAAAAGCAGCCTGAGCATGTTATTAGCTATAGATGAACATAAAGTACAAGATTAACATCAACTTTTCTGAAGAAACAGAATGCTTTGTTTTCTACAGTAACGTGTCTTATCAAAGAAATAGGAATGTAGTGAATTAAAAATCATGCGAGAATGGGAGTTCTTAAAAATAATTGAATTTTTTTTACGTGGATACCCTTCTAAATATCGAATTTTATGTGAATACCCTTTCAAAATTGATATTTGCTTGCATACCCTCGTAAAACTCTATTATTGAAAACAAGGCGGCGAGGTGCAGGGAGGAAAGAGTAAGAATAATAACGTCATTTCAATTTTTATTTTATTTTTAATTAATATAAATATGATTTTTTTTTAACATCGTTAAAACAACCGTTATATTAGGATATTTGTACAATAATAGAGTTTTACGAGGGTATACATGCAAATATGAATTTTGAAAGGGTATTCACGCAAAATTCAATATTTAGAAGGGTATCCATACAAAAAATCCAAAATAATTACTCCAGGAGTGATGCATGCACCGTGGATGAAGCGTGCGGTAAGCTGTCTACGTAAATGACGAGGCGAAGACAGATGGGACCCTTCACACGTGTGGCCGCGTGGAGGTATTCTGTCCCTCGGGTGCAAGGTGGTCCATGTCTCTATTCCTACCGTGTGTGTGGCACTGCAACAAAAAAAAATTTATTAGTGATAAAAAAATTTGATGGCAAAAAGAAATTCATCAAAAAAAAGATATAAGTTTGGTGATAAAAATTAATTTTTATCGTACTATTAAATTTAGTCATTTGTTTTCATGATAAAAATTATTTTTGTCGGACAATATATCACTAAATATCTGACATCAATTTCTGCTACATGAAGGAAATTTCTTTTTTGACGATCTTTATTATATGATAATACAATATATCATTAATTAAAAACAATAGATTAGGAAATATTTTTACTTTTGGTGACTTATATTTTTCGTCACCTGTTTTTGTTTCATTCATAAAATTTCTTTTGTGACGATCTCTTTACTGTATCATGACAAAATTTATCGTCAATACAAATTAGTAAATTTTATAACAAAATATTATCACTAAATATTTTTGCTTTTGGTGACTTAAATTTCTTGTCACCTATTTTTGCGTCATTCATAAAAAGTAAAAATAGTCCATAATTGCTTTCATGACTAAAATAATAATGTTACCAAACATTACACGCCAATTCCCTCCATATAAAGAATATTTCTTTGACAATTCTTACTATATTATGATAAAGTTTATCATTACTAAGAATTCACAAATTTGATGACGAAATAGCTTTAGCCACTAAATATAATATTTTGGTGGCCAAAAATTCTCCTCATCGATTCTTGTTTTATTTTAACAATAAAATTTAGAACTTAGTTATGACTATTATTCCTAATGAAAATAACAACATTACTGATCATTACAATTCTGCGATAGTAGTAAAGTTTCGCCACCAAACTATTGTTGGTAATTTTTAGTAATGAAATTTATTTTCATAGAAAAATTTCATCATCACACGTGTGACGAAAATTTTACACAATTTTGAGACAAATTTTCTATGAAAAATTTTACTATATCACAATAAAAAGTTCTTGTCACTAACAACTCACACAATTCCTGATAAAAGCTATTATATCATAAATATTATTGTAATTATCATTAAAAATATATAAAAATTAATTATCTATAGCTGTTGTTGGCAACAATAAAATTACGTCACCAATAATTGCAATTTTGTTGACAAAAACTAAGGTTTAACAAATTATAAATTATAAACAAAAATTATATTCATGAAAAAATTTATCATAATAATACCAAAAATTCTAGTAACTAGATAATAGTCTAAGATTTAAATATTAAAATTGCATTGAGTCTGATTTAACTTTGGTTCCGATCACTAATCTAATATGATTTGAATTAAAAATATATTAAAAATTAAACTATTTAATGTATTAAAAGTTTTCCTTATTAAACATCATTATTACTTTTCATTGTAGCATAAATAAAAATAATCATGAATTATGTATTTTAAAAAATTATACGAATATTAGAATATGTGAGTTATTGATATTCAAAATATTTTTAATAAAAGTTTTCAAAATATTATAGAGAATAGAATAAATCTTCACAACCAGGGGGTCTTATTAATAGAAGATCAATTTGGCGATAAGCTTGTGCCTGTTTGGAGAGATCATCATTTATTTTATAATAAGTATGTCGTTCACGGTACAGAAAATATTCAAATTAATGATTTTTTATCAAAAAAAGAGGATTGGACATTATATGAAAATAAATAACTATCAAAATATAAATTACCATAATATATTTGAATTGAGCATATTTTTATACTGTGAATATGTTTGAATATGTATAATAAACCATAATGATATATCAGAAATCAATGGCTAAGTAGTATGCAACAATCCAAGAGGCCTTGGATTTGATTCCTGGTGCAGGTTTATAAAAGAATTTTCTCTTCTATTAAATTATAAGCATTTATTTGGAACCGTTTTTGAATCTAATAAGATACAAGAATATCTATCCAAATTAAATTGGAAGCAAATATTGAAATAAACTCGATTAGATAATGTCAAACTTATTTTCAGCTCTAAGATTTATCGAATCTTTTAGTGACAATTTTTTTTACTTTTTGTGACGAACAATATTGTCACAAAATATATTATTTTTTATGACAACTTTGTTTACATCCCCATGGATTAATCTTTAGTGATAAAGAATACGCTTTATTGATGAAATTATTTTACATTTTGTAATGAATAATATTATCATAAAAATATAATCTCCTTGGTGACGAGTTTATTTATGTTGTTATAGATTAACCTTTGATGACGAAAAATATATTATATCATGATTAGATTATTAATTTCTTATGATAGAACTTGACATCACTAAATACTTTAGCATTTGGAGATGAATATGTTTTTGTCATAATTAATATGTATTTATTGACGAAATATTTCTATAATTATTATATACGTTTAGCAATGTGTAGTTCTTAATAAGCATCATGATGGGTTTTTTTTCACCACCAATTTTTTTTTTTATGATGAAGTTAATTTTTTTGGCAACAATTTTTTTCATCAGGTATATTATTTTTTGTTACAGTGAGGTCCCCCGAGGATGCCACGCCTTCACAGCTGAGGACAAAGTAACCTAAAGACAAAAGCCATTCACCATCTCTCTCTCTCTCTCTCTCTCTCTCTCTCTCTCAAGCCTTATCGCATTGAACGAGTTCAGATTGGCCTTCCTTGCAAGGTTAGCCATTTGGACTAAGATCCTTTACTGTATCCATTTTGCCTCACAGAGTGCTGTGCTGCATTTGATGGCCGGCCATTATCAAAAGATGAGCAGCTATCAAACAAAGCATGGCATGAATAACATATGAAAACTATCTTATTTGATAGCCATCCATCTTTTAATAATAGCTATTGAGTGCTCTATAATACTTCGCACTCTGCAGTTTTAGATTTTTTTTTGTTTCTACTTTCCTCGTAAATTGTCAAAATATAAATATGTTTGGCATAGTCAACTATATTTATTTTTGTAAACAAAAATAAATACAAAAACAATTGCTCATCTAGTCTTTGGTAGTGATGGTATTAGTAGTTGTTCCTAGTGTTTTGGTTGCTGCCAGTAATGGAGCTAGTGGAGCAGGTAGCATGCGCCAGTGGTGGTGATCAATGCTGGTCGTGGTAGTCCTAGCCACCTGCAGTGGTGGGGGGTGATAATGGCTATGATGGTGGTGGTAGTCACTGTTGGCCTTGGTGGTGATGGTGATGGTGGTGGTGGTGGTGGTGGAAAGGGTATTAAGCACATTGGTGGGGTTTTCCACTTGAAAATTTGACTATTTGTTATAAAAAAGTAAGAGAAAATCATGCTTTCATTTTTTTGCAACGTGGAGGATCTGTGCTTAGCTATTGGATCTGGGCATAGAATGTTGAACTGCATCTCCAACGTTTATAAATGGAACAAATCTATTAATTTTTTCCTTTTTTTCTAAATCGATTTTTATCCCATAAAATATTTTTTTCTGTTCACCAGTGTGATGCAGGGTTTTTTATCCATTTTTAATTAGGAACACTCGAAATTAGAATTTATTTATGTTTATATTCTGCATGATTGCCTCGCTTAGTTGTCCCTGATGACAATTCTTGCGATGATAGCTTTGTTAGAAGACCTGTTAAACATGCTAGCTTGGTGCACTGCAGTCATCCATAGCAGCTGATGAAAAATTTTCAGCTTTTTTAATTCACCAAGGTGATTTTGGGCAAACCAAGTAGGAGTTCTAGTTTGCTTGATCCGGATAAAAGGTCAGATTTCTCTCTCCATTACATCCTTCATGTATTTGATTTCGTTACTTTTGCTAAGAATATATTTGATTTTGTTTAAAGTATAATACTGAGAGATATTGTACTCTATACTGCATGCACCAAATGGCCATACATGCAGCATATCAAGCTCTCGTCTCGTCTCGATGAACTTCTATAGAAATGATCTGCATGTATGGCTACTTGGTGCATGCAGCATAGGGTATCATTTCTTACGATATTGATTATAAACGATAGAAATAGTTGCAAAAAAAAGAAGAGGAGGGGAGAGATTATTTAAAAAATAAAAAAAGAAACACACAATAAAAGAGGACCAATGTCCAGTTAAGCCAACAAGCTTAAGTGAATTAGCTAAGAACAAAACACCTCACCAAAAAACAAAACAAGCTAAACAACAAAATTGCACCTCCTGAAGCTAAAAACATGGCCAAAATAGAAAGAAAAAAAAAAAACATCAACAGAACAAGAAACAGAACAAGGGTGCAGCTAATACCCTTCTCATCCTCCAGAGTTGGAACATAGAGAATAACGAGACAAGCTGCTGTTGTTTCTTCTGCAAAGTAGCCAAAAGCGAAAAAAAGTAGGTACTTCCCAAGACTTAACAAAAGTATGTTGAGAGAAGAGGAAGCTTACTTTCCTCTCTCTAAAATTATGTTTCAGAGAAAACCATGATACTTGTTACTGTTCTAGTCCAAATATGATCGATTTTTCTTTATTAAGCTTGATACACTTGGTACATTTTTTTTGTATTGGCAACATTGTTAGGCTGAATATTAATGTACATATTGTTGCAACAGTAAATATAATATACAGAGATTTCATGTTCTTCCCTTGTTTTTAATAATGCTCAAATAGATATCATGTTTAGTCTATTCATCAATTGACCAATAGAGCGAAAATAGAGGACGAAGAACAATTTTAATTTGTTAATTTATCAGCAGTTAAGAACTTGTTATAGATCATTGATCAAAAAACATCTCAATTTTCCACAGCATTACCCCCTTCCCTAAATGCACAAACAAAAAGGCACACAAGACCACCATTATCAAAAACTCCACCATTATCAGATCTCAATGTTGCAAAGGAAAAATTGAGAGAAGACAGAGGTAGTGGTTGAAAGAGGGCCTACGTGCTTCCAATCAATATAGTGGGCACCAGTAATCAAACTTTAATACCCCCTACCTCTGCTCCATTATGCCAACATATTTGCTTCCTGATTAATACCTCTAATTTCCAACATAGCTTTTGGGGTGGCCATTAGGTCGGGTAGGATGCAGATTGGGTCAAAAATTCATCAATTCAAATCTAACATATTTATTAAACAAGTTAAAATTTCAAATATGAATCCAACCTGTTTATTAAACAGATAACCAGACTCGACTGGCATAATCCATTTATTAAACAGGTCAAGTCAGGTTAAACGAGTTAAACATATTTTAAAGGATTAAATGAATTTGAACTGGTTAAATAGGTTAGACATGTCAGATTAAATAGATAAAAAAATAGGTTAAATAGATTTTAAATAGGTTAAATTGGTCGAGTTATAATCCGACCCAATTATTAAACGGATCAAAAGTTTTAATCTGAACTCAACATATTTAATAAACAAATTTAGACGGGTTGACCTGTTTATGACTCTAATCTATTTATGTAAAATCCAAATTTGCTTAAAGCGGATAGGGTTGATAGCTACAGTAGAAGTAGAAGAGAAAAATAATGTGCCAAAAAATCTGTTTCCAACCAATTGTCAATCTCAATTCGAGCCTCTTTGAACAATCCCGAGACCACAAGCAAATGCATCAAAATCTTTAAGAACTTTATGGCAAAAAAGAGAGACTCCGGATACCAATCTGAGTTCAAACTCCAATGGCTCGCACTTCATGCCAGGAGACATTTATCCTTAACAACCATTTTGCTAATAAAGCTACCACATATTGGATCCCCAGTCCTCCCTGCTCTTTTGAATAGAGATTTTTAATTTTTTAAAAAATAGTATTTGATTTATTTACAAACAATAAAAATTGTTAAATAGCAGTTGTTAATTGTGTCGTCGTCGTCGTAATGAGATCACAATAAAATAAAAGCTACTCAATTATTCATCAATTGTTGTTTGAATTTTTGTTACTGACATATGTGAAAGTGGAGGAAGCCTCATAAATCTTGCAATCACTATCATATCATTGTAGCATCAGTATTTTTGCTTGAGTCTATTTAGGAATACAATTTACAATTCTCTCTTTCTAAATACACTGGATTCACTTAAAAGTGATATGATAATTTTATCTTTATTTCTATTTAATGGTAAATTTTGTATTGATTAATATATCATGATTCTTGAAGATTAGTATCAATTTATCAAGACATTCAAAGCAAATGATATGGAAGGTATTTTGTGAGAAAATTTGCTACATAAACTAAACTAAATAAATCTTTATATAAAATTCTAAATGGAATAGCTGGTTGGACTTGTACTAATGTACAAATGAGGTTATGTGTATCAAGTAACTAAACCTTCAAACCATGGTATGTTATACTGTATCGAATCGGACGGTAACGGATATACCTACCATATCAGTTCGGTGCCAGTACCGGTACCAATGGAAATCACATATCATACCATATCAATACTATCATAGTATGGTATCGGTACGAGATTTGATGCCGAAATAGCGAGCCTTACTTCAAATTACTTGAGAGCTATGTGCCAGTAAAATGGTCTGGCTGGTGTGGGTAGGTCCCATTTCTGGACCATCCCACCAGCACGAAAGCACTTACCGTGCCACGGATCCAATGGGACTTGGGTCAGGAATCACATCCGGTGCGGGTCCCGGCTCGGACCCGACTTGAAATGGATGCTTTTGGTAGTGATGAGCGTCCATATCCTGTGCAAGTTGTTTTTTTTTTTTTTGTTTATTTTTTCATAAAAAATAGTGTTCTTTGTTGTTAGGTAAGGTTAGATTGAATCCACTCATTAATTTCTTCAAGCAGCTTGGTTGAAAATTGGTTTGTTATCATCAAAATGATACACCCCAATGATTGAGCTTGAGGTTGATTTTTCAACCGATACGTGACATGCTCCTATCTAACAACCAATAGAAATGTAGTAGATGGTGAAAGCATAGAGCATGCTATTTTAGTCAAATAAACACATCCATTGCATCATTAATAGACATTTTTCATATGATCCAAAAAAAAAAAAACATAGGGCATAAGCATTTTTCTAGAAAAAGAAAGGGCAGCTACGAGCATTAACGCACAATGCATGCGAGAGAGATATTAATAGTTGTGATATCGCTCGCTCGAAGGACTCTTTTTGTTCCTTGATGTTTATGTAAATCGATCGATAGTTTTTTTTCTCTCCTTTCTTGATCGATAAAGCCATAAATGGAACCAGGATACAATACATGAGACGGTTATTGTAGTAGTGATGGTCAACGACAATATATATGAAGCTAGAGCTGGCCTGATTGTTAGGGTTCCTATGATGATATAGAGAGATGTCAATGTCATACCATATTGGATGATTCAAGCAAGAGAATCCACTCACTCTAAGTATCATGGCTATTTCAATAGAGTATTCAATTGCATGTCCTATTAGTCACTTGGGACCATCCATTTTAACCTAAATTTCACAGGCTTGTCCAGCACCTATCATGCTAGTGGATTAGATTGGCGTGAGCTTGAATGTGGCTTAAACTCACTTAAAACCTGACTCAACATCTGTACTTGATAGAATTGCATATGGATTCAAACTGAAGAAAATTTGAACATACCAGCTACAAATGACTTAAGATTAGTGGTGGCAGAATATGACCCGACCCGCCAACCCGATCCATGTTCGACCCGCCATAAACAGATTTGAGTTTGGCCTAAATAGGTTCGGATCGTAAACATGTCGACTCGTTTAACCTGTTTATTAATTGGGTCGGATATGGGTTTTAGATGTCTGACCCGTTTAAACCGTTTAACATGTTTAACTGTTGGGCAAGTTAAACAGGTCTAAATAGATTAAACGGGTTAAACAGGTCTAAACAGGTTAAACGGGTCTCAACAGGTCGGGTTGGGCAAGTTAAACAAGTTGGATTGGGCAGGTTAAGCAAGTCTAAATAAGTTAAACGGGTCAGGTTCGACAAACGGATTAAACAGGTCGGGTCGAGTTGGGCAAACAAGTTACCTGTTTATTAAACTAGTTAAACGGGTCGAGTCGAGTTACCTGTTTATTAAACATGACAGGTTCATGTTGTAATTTCTGACATGTTTAATAAACAGGTCGGGTTCAGGTTTATGATTTTCTGACCCGACTTGCATGTGACCCGACCCGTTTATGACCCGACCCGACCTGATTGCCACCCCTACTTAAGACACAATGCACAGCTTATCCCCAAAATTTGAAATAATCTTGCTTGAACTATTAACAGTTAAATGGACTGGGCATGGGTTCAAATCATAAGCACATACTTAACCAAGATCAGAACCAGTTCATGTTTAATGAGTACCCAAATTGTCTAATTGCAGTTGGATTTTTTATAGCAAATGCAACTCTTAATGCCCCCCAAAAACAATATATTAGACATAGCCCTACATATGCATGGCAAAATCATAAAGAGAAACTAAAATAGATGGGCTATTACTTGAGAGTTGTGAAGGATAGAAGAGGCGGCAACTATAAGCATGACAAATAGTTCATGACCATCATCAAGAGATGGCATTATTTATTGGGTTTTTTATTTGTTTTATGAGGATACATAAATAAGTATAAATTTTAAGAGGGTATTCTTGCCAAAAAAAAACTCTTATTTATTTGTAATCCACGGGTATATATTTGGTTGCAAAAAATTTATGAACAAATTGTGAAATCTTGTGGTTGAAGAATTAATCATAACCAATTTGTTGAGTGAAAACAATACAGCGAACTGTTCAACCAATGATAAAAATTGAGAATAATTTAGAATTTGGAGAACATTTGTCACTATAATAGTAATTATAACCTTCATTAAGAGGAATAACTACCGCTAGGTTAGAGCTGATCAAACATCGGGCCGGGCCGAGCTTGGGTCAGGCTCTACAGTAGCTATTAGGGCCAATACCTATGTCCAGGTCTAGCTTGGACCAAGTATCAAGCTTACATTTTTGCCTAAGCCTGGCCGCAATCTTGAAGAGCCAATTCCAGTCCTGTTCACCAAGCCCAATTTCCTCTTCCTCCCACTATTAATTAGTTTATTAACATTATATTATTTCATATTATACACACACACACACCCACACACACATACATACATACATTCTTGCTCGTTCAGCAGTAGTTTTAGTTTGAGACCTAGATCCAAATTCATTATTAGAAATGGTTTGAAGGAGATTCATTTTTTTTTAGAAACAGATAAGATATCTAGGCACAACGATATTTTGATACCACCATAAATAGAGCCCATTGAGAAAAGATGGATTGTAATTGTATATTGGTATCTGAAAACATATCTTGGGGTCGCCCTAAAGTGCTCATGGTATCATTATGAATTTATAAGCTAAAACTGTGAAAACCTAGAATTATACATGACCAATTAAGATGTTATATGATTACTGAATTGTGCACGCATATTTTATCTCTTCATCTAGCTTGTCTATTGGTCTGAAGTCGAAATTGGTCTCCTTCAGTACTTCAGAAGCAACAACTAGCTAGTTCAAGGCTTTATTTGCTAGCTTCAAGGATAATTTCATTGCCCAAGGCTTCGGTTGTCGGCTCTCCTCTCATCAGGTCATCAATTTTCTTGATCTTCAGACACTAGCCAAGCATTAATTCTCATACATGGTCTTACGGTTTTGCAGAGACCTATGTTTTTGATAAACAATCGCCTGAGCCTGGTCACTGCAACCCCTTTCGTGAGAAAGCACCCCTTCTCTCAAAGTTACACGTCTATTTATTGAGTTTCTTGGACATAATTATCTCACACCCCTAAGTACTCTGTCTCTCTCTCTCTCTCTCTTTTTCTCTCTCTTGCTATATATACGTATAATTTTGGGCCGGGTTAGGCCATTTTTTTTCCAAGCCCGGGCCTATTTTTAAATTGGGCCTACTTTTTGCCCAAACCCATTCCATGGGCCTATTGTTAGAATCCATGCCCACTAAATTTTGATCTGGGCTGAATAGGCCGCCTGGCCCGTGATCAGCTTTGACATTTCTTGAATGCAGCCATATAGTCGTTGCAAGTTTAGCCTAACTTAGTATAACTCCAGGCTTTCCCATGGAGATTGGCTGCAAGATTTTGCCACTAGAATATCAAACAAAATAAGTTCAAGTCAAGATTATGGCCACGGGATGGGCACCATTTTAATTTTCCTATTCACGTCAGAAGTTTTGCAAGACACATAAGAAGGGTAGAAAAATAAAACTATGAAACAGCTTGGCCTTGACTTCAAGCATTTGCAACATAATATAGACATGGTAATTGAGTTTGAAGTTCTTGACCACATAAATTAATTATTACAACCAAAGATCTCACCCAAAAAGACTAGTCAGAAGGTAATTTTTGAATTCCTTAGTCCTGTATAAGTACTCAAGATCTTCTTAGCGAATAACCAATGTGGAACTAAACACATGCCCGCATTGGTCCCATTGTCTCTTAGGACTTCACTCAAAAAGATTAGCCGAAAGATAATTTCTAAGTTTCTAGCCCTGTATAAGTATCCAAGTTCTTCTCTGTAATTAACCGATGTAATTGATGTGGGACTAAACACATGCTTACACGAATCGTTACATTAATCCTATGAAACCAGTGAGCAAGCAAGCCTTATCATTATCCTTCAACTCAGATTAATTCACAATGAAAGCTATACATCATTCCATGTAATTTCAGAGTTTAATATTTTCAAACCCAACTCGGCTCCACTCCACATAAATCTGAAGCGACCTCTTCTGGCACTACAGTCTGAAATCACCAATCTGTTCTTTTCTCGTTGGCAAGCTCTTTCAGAGGTTGCCCAACCTTGTCCCCCATGATATCAATAATCTGTAACAAAGAAATTAGCAAAGATTTTTAGAGCCTCCTGCAAAAACTATGAAAATATCATTGTCTTCAAATTATTTCAGTGGTAGGAAGGCAGACTGCAAGTACAATGACCATATCACCTGGCTGAAAAACTGCATAATATAATCAAAGAGTCATCAGGGGAATGACATAACAATGAAACACTACTTTACACAACAATCTTTGCAAGATAATTTTCTTGAACATATGTTAACAAGCATATACGCGCACGGAGAAGAGGAAATTTATGCATAGACAATGGTCATTCAAGTCATTATGAGAAAAAAAATAAAGAACAACATATATTATTAGAAATTTCAGCAAACATTAGTTATAGCAGTACATATTTTATCCTGTATTTTGTAGGATCAAACGAAGTTTATTTTTTTATGAAGATGGCGAATACAGTCTTTTAGAAAAATCTCTCTTCTCAGGGGCCTTACGAACAACAGCCCTTACAAGTGCTACAGGCTAAGTGCTTTGTTCAATCCTTTGTCCTACCAGTTGCATGCTAGTGTTTAAAATATCTGCTGGAAGTTTTCTAGACAGTGGAGAAGTTGAGATTCCTCAACACATTTTCTGCATGGCAGCTTTTGGTGCAAAGCATGGTGACAGTGATACTGCAGGTGAATATGACAATAGGAACTATGCAACAAAACATAAACTGAAGCAAAGAAGCTTGTTTAATACCTGGAAAGTTGATGTAGAGCAATTGGAGCCTGCAATGCATGCAATATCCTGAAGGGTTTAATATACTCGCTGTCTTGATACAAAAAAATAAGCCAGAAATTTTTTTCTTAGAGATTATAAAATTTAAGATGGTCTAAAAATTTACACTTTAGGTTTTTAGATGTGGTATAGGTCCAAAGTGTTCTTATAATAAAAATCCAGATCACAGATTTTATATTTATGTAGAGATAATAGAAGAGAGAAAGAGAGAGAGAGAGGAAGAGAGAGAGAGAGAGAGAGAGAGAGAGAGAGAGAGAGAGGTTGAACTTGGCCCAAAGATATCCCTCTTTCATTTAAAACAAGTCATGCAAAAGAATTTCTCATCCAGACCTAATAGACCCATTTATAGGCTCTTCATAATAGAAGTAGATTAGAACTTTTTGAGAAGCAAGTAATCAATGTTGTAGGCTTTTTTCCTAAAGATACAAAATTAGGAATTTCATAGAACCTGATATAGAAAGACACCTAATATGAAAAATATTAAATCCTAATAACTTTTACATTTATCTAACCCATAATATATCTAAAGTATGATTTTTACACACTAATCGTACTTAAAATAAGACTCTAAAACCTAGTTTAAAAATAATCAAAAAAATCTCTTTAACTAATTTTTTTTACTAAGCATCAAAATTGCATTACAAAAGGCGACGCATGCAGAAAGATGCGAAAGAGTGAAGGATTTTGATACAAATTTCATCATAAAGCTCTTTAAAATTCATCAACAGGTTACAATAAGACTCCTCAATGGACACCTTGGCCATCTTAATAACTAGGCATAGGCAAATAAGAGTGAAGGATTTTGTAAATTTTTACTTCACAGAATTCAAGAGCCAAAGGGGACCTTTTAAACTGGGTGAACAAAAATCCTAAATTCAAATTTAAAGGTCAAGCCTAGAGCCCCTAAGCCATAGGCTAGTGCTTACAAGAGGAACAAGGATAATTAACCAAGTATGATAGCATAAATAATATGACATATTACACTTGGCATGAGTTTGGGAAAATCAGTATGCAAATGAAAACTATTATAACGGTGAAGGTCGATGCTAAATAAGAGGGTACTCCTTGAGATCTAACAAGACAAAAAATAAGTTATCACTGAGTGAAATGGCTACAAAAAAGGTTCAAGATCTAAAACTTACAATGCAATTTTTCCTATATAAACAAAGCCAAGTGAACTTTTAGGTTGGAGAGAAAAAAAAAGTCTGATAACTATGCAAATGACGGAGATGAGACGTCTCAAACCATAATTCTTGATAACAATGGTCTTCACCAAATAAGATGAGGATAGTTTTGAGACTGATGCTAAAGCCGACTAATTTAGCAACAAAAATTAAAATAACAAGGAAAAAGAACATCCGATATTTAAACAGCCATTGAGTTTTATACAAGGTGATGAACCTAGTAACAACCATGTGCAACATTAATATCTAAAGCTAAGAAGAACAAATTAGCATTTAACAAGATTCAAATCATTTCCGCATAAAAGAAACACAAGATTAAATTGCTGCAACTCATGTACCATCCTGCGACTCAAAGGATCTGCAACTCCTAACCTGCGCTCCTGGCATTAGGAGGTCCTTCTCTGCTTGGAGATCCCATGTAAATCCAGAATGGACCAATTGTATGATCCAATTAGAGTGGAACTTTTTGACAAGCTCCCAGCCAGACTACACCTAGGATTACGATAATTTAATCAAGAAGAACACTCCTAATAAGATTTTTAAATTTAAAAACTTGGACAAACAAAATAACCTTTAAAAGAATCTGCATGGGTAAGTGAGCCTTGATGATTAAAGCATTGTGTTTACCTTGGAAAAATTATGCAAACCCTAGTAAATCCAAAAAATTATGCCCAGCTCATATTAGCTCCATGAGCTCCCACATCTTACAGCATCACATGTAACAAAATTGCTGCCATCTGAAACTTCATGAAATCCAACCATCGGCATTCACTGAATGATGAGAAAAGATGTTCCGCATATCAAAGAGATTTGCTATTGCTGGCTGATCAGGTCATAGGGCCGTCATTGGCCATATAAACAACTATAAAACCCAAAATCTTAGTCTGTAAGAATTACTAAGTACTCTGTAACTGCATTGAATTTGGTTACAAATCTGGACCCCAAAAACGAGAGTTTCAGTCAGTTTCTAGTAAATTCTAACCTTGTCAATCCAATTTACAAAGCTATTAACTCTCAGATCAGCACTTAATGGATTACAGGGGAAGAGTAGAAAACAAAAGGACCTGCCCAATGTCTTTTACAAGACTGTTGATAATAAGACCTGGAATGCCGAACACAAGAAAAAAAAATCTACAGGCTAACTTTTTCTTCCCAAAATTCTGTGTCTCCGAAGCCTCTCACTCCTCAAATTACTCAAAGCAGCTACAGAACCCCCTCGCTGCTTCCTCTTGGGCTTTCGCCCTCTGCGTTTTCCCGAGCAGCAGGGCTTCAGAACTGTTTGTTGTGACAACTCCACATTCTCTATTTCTGGACCTGGCTCCGGCGTTGAAACTTTAGGGGCAATGCTCTCCTCCTCAGAGGGGGACCCAGCTTCTTTAACCAATTCTTGAGGTCTCTCTCTTGGATGACTGACCTTCTCAAATTTCTGAAACTCTTCCTCTGCAGCTTGGTTGTCTATCAGAACATCATCAGCACTCTGCAGACCAAAACAATAAATTGGTGTAATTACTATTCAAAATAAATAACTTGGTAAGTTTCCCATTTCTCAAGAGTTGCCGGTAATATCAGATGGTTTGTGCATACTTGGGGCTAATCTCACTGTTCAGCAGCGTCTCTTTCAACCAGTAAACAAAATACAGAATATGTAATTGGAAAGCCAATTTGATGTTGGAGTATAAAATTTTGATCTCCTAGGGACATGAAACATAAGACAAGAAGACCTTCGGTTCCACTTAGCTCGGATAAATAGATCCTGGTACCACTTTACAATTACCTAAGATTGTAAAGATATTTAAAAGTAAAAAGCCAACTAAAACAACTGAAATTATTAAAAAAATATTAATATTTCGTTTGGTGATGGCAACAAGTTTACTTTGCCAAGATCCATCTCTCTACAATCAGTCAGTCAACAAGAGAAATTGTAAGGGTTTGGTCTGGATTGGCACGTAGATAACTCCAGTATTAAATGAATGTACATGTTATTCAGAAATACAGTCATAATTTCTTGTTAAAAACAA
Source organism: Phoenix dactylifera (assembly GCF_009389715.1). Classification (NCBI taxonomy): domain Eukaryota; kingdom Viridiplantae; phylum Streptophyta; class Magnoliopsida; order Arecales; family Arecaceae; genus Phoenix; species Phoenix dactylifera. The sequence continues at coordinate 36,182 of NW_024068688.1, forward strand.
TTAATGCAAAATCATCAGTAGGCATATAAAGTCTTACGTCTTTGCACAGGTCTCTGATCTGATGCTGATCCAAGGGGCCATCAACAGCAGATAGTAGGCCCATTGTGCTTTCAATAATATCCACATCAGCAGCATCTCCATAGCTAGAGACTGCACTTTCGGGCATCACCATATCTCCCATCTCATATTCAGTTACAAGGTGGGGTGGAGTACCTATAGCTCCAACCGGCAATCCATCTCCATTATTTTCAGGGGAACCAATATGACTTTGGGCATAACTAGGAGGCAGACCACTGGAGAACAAATTGCCAGGAGATGAAGAGATCCCCATGGCATTTCTGCACATAACCTTGTTGAGAGAAGTCTTCAGCTTGAGAACTCGGGACTGAACAGCTTCGATGTTTAAAAGAATTTGCTCTAGTAAACTATCATGACCCTTGGTGCCAAGTAACCACGCATTATCCTCGGCGCCTCTGACATTCTCATCTGCTGCAGTCACAGAACTCAGTGCATGGAAAAAAAAATATGATAAGCAAAGAAGAGCAAAAAAAGGCATGCTTTTCAACCAACTGTACAACTATACACATTTGATAGAAAATAAAGCCAACAGAAAGAGTACTTGCTTTGTTTATTGGTTCCTTCTGTCTATGCTAAAGATTCTAACATGTAACATGTATATTCAGCTTGGCTGGGAAGTACACTATCAAGTTTGAATGAAGACCAACTAGAATATGCTTTATATGGTAAATGCTCTGTGAAGATTGCAATTTCTAGGAATAATGACAATATCCAAATTTCCTCTCCCATCTTCTCTGGAGACATTCTGCAGAGATATAAATACTAGCCCTCCATAAATCCTTGTATTTACATTTCCATAAATTCAGCAGCAGTCCAAACAGCTCATAAAATTGAACTTTCTATGTTGGGTAGCAAGCATAAATCTGAGCATTTAGCATTTTAAAAATTCTTGGACCCTTCTTTAAGTATGATCATCATGCCTTTCATATATAATTTAATTGAACTGGAACTAGTTCAGGCTGCTAGTGTAAGAATAGTTTATGCTAACTTAATTTTTTGACATAATCTTTTCCACAGATATGCCATTTACATAATAATATGTTGATTTAATGCTTCAGGCAATGTAGCAATGTAGAAACTAGCCAAAAGCAATGATATGCAAATAATGCCAATATGGCGTCATGGTTATCTTGCTCTGACAAACTCTTCAAAATAACCTGTTTGGTTCCCAATTAGTTTTAACACGAATATTTTGAATATCCAAAAAGGTATTTATTAACTAGCTAAAACTACCAAACCATCCCCCAAATAGTTTTAACCTGTTAAAAAAAAATATATCAAAAAGGCGCTTTCCAATTTTTTCTGAAATCCCAAAGTATCCCTCATTATAGGGCTGTATTTAAACACCCAAAAAGTTGCTTGGCTAAATAAACTTGCAAAAATCTGAAAAAATAAACTTTATTTAAGTTTATTCCGGTTTATATGGAGAGCAAACAGCAGCACTGAAGACTATGGAGACAGATTTACAAAGCAGCTTTTGTATTTATTCAATCACTGAAAACAGATTATCCTGAACTACCAGTTTCAATAAGGGAGCTATTATCATCAGATAGAGATCTCATAACATACCAAGTGGATAACTTACCACAATTGCAGATGCAAAAATGACTGAATTGAGCCATAACAAGCAAGTCCAATACCAACATCAGTTGACAATGTGAATCCTACTTTGTAGTGTTTCATCTTCTATCAACAAGAACTGATTTAAGTCCTTTCTAGGTATCTTCCTTCCAGAAAAAAATTCAGATGTTCGTCACCTAATGGTGAAGCTTGCAATGCAAGCCCAAGACCATCCTTGATAAGGCATTAAAAGCTTTCTTTGGTTCTCATTCACATGCAAATATTATTTATCCATTCACCAATTTGTCCTCTTCTTGACAAACTTGCAGCCAGCTGGACAGCTGACATCAACACTCCACCTTTACCATTCAACTGGGACCAATAGGATGGCTAAAGCATCTTTAACAAAACTGACAGTTATTTAAAGATCAAAGTTGATGTTCTCGAGATCATATTACACCTTGAAGTCTACAGAGGATCAACCAAGACCATCAAATTGGGTATTATTCCATTAAACATCTTTTCTCTTGTACACCATAAGGATTAAGCAAATAACTTGAATGCCAAATTTTTCTCTGCCAAGATTTCTTGTAGAAATGCAAGATCCCACTCAATCTCATGTGTTCATGTATTGTACAACATCCAGTAACACACCAACGTGACAACGGTAACAAGTTAACAACCATAGCATGCATATCTTGGTTAAGCATGTCTTCATTTCAGCACTGATCTATGTTGAATGAACCAACTAAAATATTATTACAAAATTGAATAACAACACAATTAAGAATAAACAGAAATGAGTATTATATGCCCCAAAAAATAGTAGAGCGTTGTTAACTCCCAGTAAATAAATGTACAATCTAACTTGCATTTAGAGAATTGCACAGGGGGAAAATAGTAGAGCATTGTTAAATCCCATGTTCTATAAATACAATAACTGCAACTGATCATAATGTTTACACCTTAATACAGCTGTAGAGCAAAAAAAAGAAAAGCAGAAATCATCCTTACCTTGATCACCATAATCATCATCAACTGAGCGACCATCTGTTTCAGTTTTCTTATTTTCTGTGGAAGATTGAACGAGCAGTTAACAATAAGAAATTCTATGCATAAAAAGCAGGGTGAATGTATACACGTAAAATAAGATATATTACCATTGTAAGAGAATATATGGTGGTTTGACATATATGACGATATGTCAGCTATATCTTCATTTCTTTTTCTTTTTCTCCTCTTCATGACTTGTTTTGGGGGGCTTCTACCAGTCAGAGGCACTGATCTAGACACACAACCATCCAACTCAACCATTTTTGACTGCAACTCTTTTTCATTCTTGTATGCTCCAAGTTCTTTATCATATTTTAATGCCTGCAACCGCAGTTCCTTTATCCGCAATTCTAACCACTGGCACCTCCACATTAGAGGGCTGATAAATTTTCTCCAATGAGCAGTCACCTTTTTCTTCCTGCAAAATTAGGTGTTGAATTTATATGAACACATAAGATGATAAAGCACGTGATCCAATCCTTAATTACCTCCACTTAAACTTGAAAGCAAAATGCAAAATGATGGGTCAAGATATGGCAAATAGATGATGCTACCATTGCCAGGAAGGAAAATCAATATATTGCTTATGTAGCTTAGAAAATCAATATATTGCTTATGTAGCTTATCCTTTAACCCCTTTTGATGAAGGTTCTATTCCTAACATGTTTACTTCCATTGTGGGTAATGTATTTGGTTTCAAAGCCCTACAAGCTCTACGTTTGGAGGATTCGCACATTCCCCCTTCTTATTCCAAACTTTCCAAGGCCTGCGAGTGTACTAGAGAGCTAGCTAATCGATCATGATATTCTTCCCAGAACATTCATATTTGAGAGCATCATTCTTAAATTAATTTAATACCGCGACTAAGGAAAATCCTCGATCCTAGATTCCTCTACTCCATTGGAAGAATAAAGAGGTGCACATAAAAGACAAGTTTTATTTAAGTTCTGAATTAACAATCTGAAGCAGGTTGAACTATGATGAATAGAAAATTGTTAGAACCATATCTGGTCACAGAGGTCCTGTTTAGAACCAGTAATTCCAAATTCTCAATGTTAAAAAGGAGCTCTACACCCTTTCTTGGAGCAAAGAAAAATAAATAGATAAACTTTAATTGATATAGTTTCCATCAAATGTAACTGAAGAGAAATAGAGAACTATGGCAGCCAATGTAACATGTCATCCCTTTAGAAGTGTTAATTTTCATTATCAAGAAGTTGCCAAGTCTTCCCTTTCTCCAATGAAATATCAACCTTGCATTTGTTGGCTTGCACCAAGCATGTCTACTACTGAACATAATCTTGTGGTACCTAGATCTGAAAACACTAAGCAACATAACTCTTTCACTCTTTTAAAAAACAATTAAAAGTCATCATGTTCCCCCCTTCATCTAGATTCTTTCCAAATATAAGGGAATTTGGAGGGTTGCTACATGGTTGCATGAGCTTAAACTGCCACTATTGTATAGATCACCTGGTTTCTGCATATTATGACAATCATAGGGCAATCTGCATTTCACTTAATCAAGTCCTCCATGCTAGTACATAACATATCAAACTTCAACATTATTTTGCTTGGGAAAATTATTTAAGAACCTGGGGTTCTTCCTGAAGTTGTTGGATCAACATCCAATTTTCAGCAGAGGACTCTCCCAAGCTTCCATTAGGTGGCAAGATGTAGGAATTTACTAGTGTGACAAAGGCATCCATCCAAATGATTCATGTGTGCTTATAATTTTAATGTGATGAACTTAAACCATGTATGATCGACATATATTTGACATATAGTTCAACTCTATCCCGTATTTATCTCTTAGTTACATAGATATAGGTTCATTTGTGAGATGAAGGTGCCTGTCCAAGCATCAGGACCTTTCAATATCTAAAACTTCTTCTAAAGCCATGTCAGACTGCCAAGTCAATGCCTGTATTAATATCAGGTGCAAGTACCTTAGGCTACATCAAAGGGAATGGGTAACGTAAAATTTCTTTAACTGGTGCAAGTACCTAAGGCTACAACAAAGCTATGGGTAACATAGACTTTCTTTAACCCTCTGCATATAAGCATGAGAAAGGAAGATTAAACAACAAGAATTTTCAAGGACTGAATAAGAAACCAATTAGAGTATAGGCATAATGAAATAGATTGGCTGACTTGGATAATAAACAAATTCTTTAGAATAATGAGAAAGACAACAATAGACGAGAAAAAAATCACCATACTTCTACAAGTTTGTTTCAAAACAACATAAATCAAATTTGCACAAACTACTGTAACTCATATATAAAACATACGAAAGAGCAATACAACAAACATTAAGCAAGTCACACGGACTAGATATTTCTTTTTTCTCTCCAGATAAAAAAGAGATATGCTGAGTATACTCTCATAATCACCATTCCCTTGTGCATTCCTGATAATGATAAATTCCACTAGGCATTGGGGCAAAAGATAGTGCAATTGGCACATCAAGTTGCAAAGGACATGAAATTAATAACATAATTTTAACACAAATCACATAGCTTTGCAAAAAGAAACATATATATCTTCCTGATAAGACACTTACTTAAAAACCTTGTGAAACCCATCGAAAACAGCAGGATTGTCATTCATCACACCAAACCCTGAGTCCATTTCAACATCACTCTGGTTCAGCTTTGACTCATGGTCAGACCCTGAGGACGTGTCCCCAAACGAGCTCGAGGACTCTGGGGCATCAGGGTCTTCATCTTTAACCTTATCAATAGCAACAACATCATTGCAATCAAGAATATCAATATCCTGATCCATGTTATCATCCACATATTGCGGGTCACATGATGACTCGGCATAGAAGCCATTGTCCTCACAGTTATTCGCTGACACCGAGCAGGCTGCATCACTCGTCATCATTTTTTCTCTGCTTACCTCCTCAGATTCAGATTTAACAATGGTATCAGGCATTCTTTCTTCATCAACATCTGCCAATTCTTGGGCAGGAACCATGTCCTGGAAAATCACAATTGGTAGTGAGGTTTAAATTCTTGATTACCACAATCTGCCCAAAAAATAAAAGGAGAAAAACGGGAAAAAATGTCGATTTGAACCGGATTTGATGAGTCCAGATTGAATCTAGTACGATTAAAAGACAATTAAAATATCGAGTCGATTTTATCAGGAGAACTCAACCATTATTTAATAAAAAAAATCGAAAATACAACGGGGAACTGTAAAACACTAGTACAACGCCCTAACTCGTTAAAACCCTAGAATCTACCAAATTATTTTGTCGTTTTTAAAAGAGATGTTGTGAAGGCCCAGAACCCTCAATTTGATCCTCGACAAACATTATGTTCTTGATTCTAACAAGCGGGTTTAATGCTCCAAAAAATCATTAAAACCCTAGAAAAGAAGAAAAAAGGAATCTCAAAACCCTAATACAGAAATCCTCTAACGTGTTAAAAACCCCACTTAATCCACCAGAAAGAATACAATTAAAAAAAAACCGTTTGTTTGCGTCTCAAAATCCAAAATCCTAGATTGATGATTTCAATTTTATATGGGGGAAATCCTCACCTTGAAAAGGGGAGGCCCTCGGCCGCGACTTCGGCATTGGGAGGTTAAAACAGGAAGCCGCACTTACAAAGAGCGGTGACGGGTGAAATTGGGTTGGGGGGCAAGAGGGCCGGGTCAGGTCTGGACTGAGATATCGGCTCTGAACCGGGTTCAAAATGACCCTGGACCACCGGGCCCACTAGGTCTGTTTATCAAACACTAATTGATTCATAGAAACTAGCGTCTATGATTAACATGGTATACCACCATATGGTGTATATAGTGTAGAATATAATTTTTTGAAACAAAAAATTGTAGAGTGGTTTTTTGAGGGGGTTTAGAAAGAGAGAGCCAACTTTGTTCAATCTAGCACAGTGTGATTCGACTTATAAACCACGGGATGTTGGACTCAAGTGCGGACTAGCCTTAGCATTATGGAGTGAGGCCGAGACTTTTTTTCTTTGCCTTGTTTTCCTCGAGCAATTCATAAAGGCTAGCTCTCCATAAGGTAAAATCAAGCTTAATTGTTTTACTTTATTGTATTCATGCTTACTACGACAAACATTATGATGGTATCAATAAAAATTAATAGCAAGTCATACAAAGCATCATAATTAACAACATTAAAACCAAACAAAGGCACCTACCAAAGAGGCCTTTCATCAAACAAGTACAGCGCAAATAGAGATCCTATTGGGAATCACTCAGCCCTACTCCTACATAACATTCCACTATCGGACACATCTCTATGAGATATTATATGGCCCACATACATATGGTTTAATTGTTGAATAATTATAATTGGTAGGTAGCTATCCACTATCTCGAGTTATACTAAGATAGTTTCTCTGATTAAAGAAACTGACAAAGTTTTAGTTATCTAATAAGGGTTTCGAGCCTAGAATATTATTAAGCCTGTAATATGGTTTTATGGCTTTTATGAAGATATAGATCAGAAGACTCCTTATTCTTAAAGTATCCTTACACGTAGATTTTGATCAAATATTTAAACAAGGATGGTTGGAGGTACGCATCACTAATATTACCGCAGCATAAAATTATTTATTTATGATATTTTTTAAAATTGTGGTATCATAACCTCCTTCTAGCCTTATTGTTTAGTATTTATATCTTAATCATATATGATCTTGACATTACATTGGTTAATTTTTGTATGCCATACTCGTATGCTTATTCTAGCATAGTAGAGATTTGACAAACTATATTGTAAATTGATAAGATTTTGGTTATCTGATAAAGGTCCCTGGCCTAGCTATTTTTAAGCTTGTGATATCCCATTGGTTTTATGGTGTTTATAGAGGCATAGGTTAGAAGACTCCTTATTCTTAAAATATCCTTGTGGATAGACTTTGATTAAATACTTGAAAAAGGATGGTTGGAGGTATGCATCACTAATATTGCCGTTGCATAAAATTATTTACTTGTGATCATGGAATGCCGTACCGGTCCGGTCCTAGACCGGTACCGGAACGGATAAAAAACCGGTATTTCCCGGTTTTTTATCCGAACCGGCCGGTACGGGTGCGTACCGGCCGGTTCGGGCCCGTACCGGCCGGTTCGGAGCCCGTACCGGCCGGTTCGGAGCCCGTACCGGCCGGTTCGCACCGGTACGATTTTTTTTTTTTTTTTTTAGAACCACAGCGCCGCGCGCTGTGGTTTTTGAAACCACCGGTACCGGCCGGTACAGACCGGACCGGACCGGTACCGGACCGGTACCGTACCGGTCCGGCCGGCCACCGGTACGCCGACCGGTACCGGTACGGCGGACCTTGCTTGTGATATTTTCTCACATCCACCATTCACCTACAACAAAAGTAAAAGAGGGAATATACCTCATGCAAACCCTTCATCTACCCTAAAGATGAGATTTGATGGAGATTGGAGAGTAAATAGACAAGATTGGGAATAAAAAATTAATAATATGTCGCAAAAAAGGAATTATAGTGTAGTTGGACCTCACTTGAGAGAACAAAGTCCCTACCTATTAAACCACCGAACCCTCCTCCTCCATGACCTTCCATCACCCACTTGTAAAAAAAAGAAGGGGGGGATAAACATCATGCAAACCCTTCATCATGACTCCAAAGATGGGACTCAATGGAGATTAGAGAGCAAATAGACAAGATTGGGAGGATTGGATGATGAAGATCAACTAGAACAAGATGGAGAGAACTGCAAAGTGGGTGAAGACAACACAGAAGAGGCAAAAGAAGAGAGTAGAGAGGAGTAAAGAGGACTCGAGAGAGGAAATCGACATGATTGAGAGTAATCAATGGCAAAGATCGGTGCAATGAGATGAAGAGCGGAAGGGTAAGATAGTAGAATGGAATAAAGAGACAATGGACTAGAGAAGAGGCAAGAGAGGAGCAAAGAAAAGACAAGAGAGAAGCAAAAGAGAATAAGCCATAGAGCAGGAGGGGATGAAGTGACATCATGGTATGAAGGAGGGTAGTTTAGTTCCATGAAGAAGAAAGATGGAGACAAGAAATGGGGAAAAAGCTTGTTCCAAAGGATCCTAGGTGCTCGGATCCCTATTTATTCATAGTTTGGAATGAACTATAGGAGATCTTCAATTTCCACCATTAAAAAATGACTGTTTGGCATTAATCTCCAAATAGACATGGTATAACACCAAGATTAGGAGCCAAATTTATTTCTAAATTGGCCCTAGAAGTACAAAGAAATACATCAAAATAAGAAAAAAATGATTCAAGAAAGAAGTAAATATCCCCAAAGCTAATTCTTTACAAATAGTTATCTTAAGCAAACCAAATGCGCGATACTCAAAGAATATCGCATATATGGTCGACAACAAAATTTGCCACTCAATAACAAGCTTTATCAAGAATTACTCCATGCCAAAATGTCCTAACACAAATTAGAAGAATGTCCAACATTTAATAATTGCTAGTTTTGCTTCACTTGAGGTTGTTTGGTTATCCGTGAAATTTCTTTAAAATAAATAAATATAAAATATGATTTTTGTGAAATATGATTAATGAAAAATAAGGGTATCTGTTTTTCATAAGCCAATTTTCAGGTATTATGACTTGTTATTTTTGGCAAAATGAGTTTTATGGAAAACAACTAAGTACTCAATTTTGTAAAACTCATTCATTAGTAATTTTTTATAAACTTGTTTTAGTAAAAATTGTCAACCAGACAATAACTTGATGTTTCAAGTAACTAGTAAGTGCAAGACATACCAAACAAGTATTGAATGTTAAATTTGTTCTTTTTCTTGCTTACACTGTTTTTTTTTTCATTTGCAAGTCTAAGTAGATACATGTTTCCTTGGGTTTACATAACTTTCCATTCCTAAGTAGAATAGATAAATATATGTTCATGAAATATTTTTTAATTATTATAATTTCTAAGAACTAGAAAAAAACTTTCAAAACAAGTATTCAAATCTTGTAAGAGATATGAGGAAGTTAAATCATAAATGTGTAACAAATTTTCCACTCATGTCCTTGCTTCCAAATATTTTTTACATAAAGAATATTTCTCTAGGGTTTAGATATATGTGATCTCGATGTGTTAAGGTGGACAGATGCATAACCTACCTACCACCCATTTTCCATCTCTATTTGCCTATTTTTGATGCATGAATGGTTTACACATGGCTAGTTTTAAAAGAAAGGTATAATCAATGGGTAACCCTATTGGTCAATAAGATAGCATAGAATTTATATTCTAACATGGATAAGTGAGCTCATTTTCTCCCAAAGAACATTTCTGAAAGAGATTAGCCAACTTCTAGAGATCACTATCACAAACAATCCGTTCCTTAGCATCAAATGAAGCAAGCAGATGAAGCTCGTTTCGTAAACAAAACTCGCTTCTTTCTGGCGACATTTTTTTTAATGTTCCTTTATTGCTTCATTCTCTTTGTAGATAGAGAATCAAGAGAGATCAATTCTTAGTAGAAGGGATTAACATAATATAATGTGGTTTTTCTGAAAGTTATAGGAAATGTTTGAATCATTGCCATGTAAACTCATCTTTTAATGACTACAATCTATATGTGAGTGCAGCAGTATTCAAGATGAGCACTACTAGCCACACCCATTTATGGGACAGAATAGTGGGATAACTAAGTTGGCATCATAAGATAGAGATCCAACTAGATATATAAAAACAAGGTATGCCAGACCATTCCGAAATGGATGGTATGGGCGTACCATATCAAATATCAGTTTGGTATTAGTACAAGATACAGAAGGTGTACCAAGTGTCGATATATCGATTCGGCTTCCATATCAGGCATATCAACACAATATTAAAGTGGCACCAGTACGAGACTCGGTATGAGACGGTATACCTTATGTAAAACAAAGAAAGAAGAAAATTTTTGAAATTTAAGAAAACTCTTTTTCTTCCCTTCATCTTCTTCATTCTCTTCTCCATGAGGAGGTTCTCCTTTCTTTTCTTCCACTAAAACCAACAATCAAAAACACCACACATTCACAGTCATCAGATTCCCCTCTATACTCTCCCTAGACCAATCTTTCCCTCTCCATTCCTTCTAGATTTATCTCACTTGATTTAAGGAAGAGTGCTAAAGATGATTTTCAAGAAAGGGACTTTGTAAGGGAATATAGAGGATTTGATAGTTTTGTTTGCCTTTCTCCCAAACAAAATAGGAGGGGGGGGGGGGGGGGGGGGGGAGATATATGAGAAAAAAAGTCCTAGATCTAAATATTTTAATGGATCAAATACTTATTTTCTATGCCCTAATTTCAACTATTGATCACGAGAGAGATAAATGAAAAGTTCGTGAATATCTTAGGAAAAATTAGATCAACTGAGGATCGTGCAAGATTTTTTAACACCAACTCCATTGCAAAGGCTAAGGCTAGTTGCATACATCATTATTAGCTAGTTCACCACCACCTTATTTTCCTTACCCTCAATGGCTTTGGCCTTGCCTCAATTGTTCGGGGAGAGAGAGAGAGAGAGAGAGAGAGAGAGAGAGAGAGAGAAAGCACGAGTATTTATATTGTAGGCTTTTTCATTATTTTGTTAACAACTCAAAAGTTTTAATATTACATCAATGCCCTTTTAATGCTAGGATGGCAACCAATCACAATACCATGTAAGCTGTCCCACATAGCAATCCCATATTAGGGTTTACTAAGCATTTTTCATTCAAGATTTCTACAATTTAAGATGGATAAGTGCTTCCAAAACTATGCTCAAAGGTGTCAATCCTAACACTAAAAGCTACATGTTTTGTCCATTGAAGGATAGAGTATACTATTAAATCTCTTCATTTGTTTTATGCTAATGCATTTAGAGGCATAGTCAGGAGCACAACATTTGAATACAAGTTGATTGATAATATGGAGAACTATTCAAAAGTTTGAAGTTGATTTATTTAAAAGAAAAAAAAATGAGACTTATTTCTACACACCTTTTTTGTTTGTTTATGTGCAAAGTTTAAATAAAAATATTTATTTTTTGGTTTGGGTTGAGAGAGGCAAGAAAAACATTACTACTAGTAACAACATAGGTTGTCAATAATCTATGCTCCTCTACACGCATTTCTTGAGTTAGCTATGAGAAATTCATAAAATTAGAACACAAACAGATTATGTTTGAAAATTAAGGGTTCTAAAATGAAATCCAATAATCTTTATCAACAAAAACTAAAGAAAGAATCATTCTTGCCGAATAGTCTTTAAAAAAAGTTTAATAATTGCGTGATTATCACGATAGAAGTAATCTTGCTTTTCCCACTAATGCTAATAGCGGGCCCCACACTAGAATTCAATGGAATTCCACTGCAGTAAACTAAGCCCCTTCCATTCGTCTCCATCACCACCCCTCCATTCCTCTCTTCTATATCTGGAGAGATTTTTGGTTGCATCCGCGCTGACTGACAGCGCTCCTTTCTCTCTTCGTCTCTCCCTGTTCCACGAATTGCCCACCACTCGTTCGACGAAAACCCGAGCCCGATGATCTTGGTTTCCTGGTCGGCGATCGCAGCAAAGGTTCGTTCCCTTCTTAGCTGTTATTATTATCTGTTTAGTACCACAAATGGTGAGCGATCAAAGGAAAAGATTTCTCTTTTTGTTGTTTTGTTTTCTTCTGGTGCATGGGACCCAAATAATGGGCGAAATCATGAAGTTTTTTTTTTCGTTTTTCGGATATCTGGGGTGAAATTTTGGTATATTTGATGTGAATCCATTAGTTAGCTGTAGTAAAAAGTCCTGCTCTTGATTTATCATTTCTAAAATTTAATCTTGTTAATGCCTTTTGGAAAACCAAAATATGAAATTTTCAATTATAAAATGGTCAGAGATTCTTTGCTTATCTGGATCTAATTTTTCATCTAGAACATGCAAATGGGATGTTGCAACTATGTAAGAAAGGCTTTGATTGTGTGAAACTAGCATTCAGTGTAGGCTTTTTTTAGTGAATTCAGCAGCAGTAGTTTTACTATTCGTGCTTTGGATAAAATGTCACAGTGATTCTATAATATTGTTATGCGAAGGTCATAATACGATAGGAAATTTCTCTTCTAATGGCCGGCATATGATATATTTTGATCTATTAATTGGAAAACAGAATTTCTTTTTTCTAAACAAATGTAATATTTGGCTAAAAAGTGTGCTTTATTTATGAACTTCCGAGGTATGTAATTATTTAGGAGGAAAAATAGATAATGTCCACTATGATGAAACTCAAAGATCACCATTTATTAATTCTTAGTTACATATAAAAATCAGGGGTGGATGGTGTTCTCGAAAATTCTTAAAACGAATGCTAGAACTTTTTCTTTCTTCTTTTTTTTGGCCAAAGTGTGAAATTGCCGAAAATTTGCCTGCAAATATTTAACTGTTTAGCTTGCACTTTGCAAAGCCTGGTAAGCATTTGAATTCTTCAGTTGCCGTATTCTTTTGATACGATCTTAATGAAAACTGCTAACTTGCTTCCTGCTAATTTATATTATGCATGCATTTATTTCCCAGATTATATTATGTGGGAGCTTCTTTTATCATGAATAATCACGACATACTATCATCTTTTGTATCACCTGGAAGTGCAATGAGAGTAGTGATCCAATCGGAAAGAAGGAAGATCGCCCTCAACCCGCTCAATGCGAATCTCTCAAAAGAAAATTAGAAAAAGTTGGAACAATTGTGAAAGTAGGGCTTAAGTTTTCTTTTCTTTTATTGATGATCAAAAAATCGAGGTACATGGTCTCTATTTATAATGGTGAGATCTGTCATTGTACAATTCGGATCGGATTTTTCTTTCTAATTTTAACAGGACTCTTTTTTCTAAAATAGACATCATTAATAGAATAAACTGAAAAAAGCTAAAATTCTTTAAAAGGTAGATCCCGACTTATATATCAACTTGCCTTCTATCGCTCCACCTGATTCTTCTCCGATGGAGAGATACGCTCGGTCAAATTCTTACTTGAAAAGGAAACTTTCGGTTTGATTGGCTTGTTTCAGGCTCCAAATATGGAATCTAAAACTGATCGCTAGAGGCACTGCTCCGTAAAGGGTGTAGCGTCACGTCGTAGATCTCAAAAAACTGTCCGATTTTTTTTAAAAAAAAATCATGTCAATCGGACGTTGTATGATCAAGTTATGGCATTTGAAAGTTTGACTTGCAACTTGGCTTCTTGATGTGATGGATCTTGCCCCTGGACCCTGTCTAGCGCTACCGTAGGACCAAAGTGGTCCACATCGAATCTGGAGATCTTTCTAGATCAAGTAGCCTGTTATATTAGAACTCAGCTACTATACAACTCATCATATCACATCTTGGGGCCCACTACCTATCCAAAGACTTCAGCAACAGAGTTAGCCCATCTGAACAAGATCCTTGTGGACGTTCTCTCAATGTAAACTTCCATTTTGCTTCCTGCTATGTTAAGGGCTTCTATCTTAATATCTTATGAATCATAGCCTTCTAGTAGTGCAATATCTAAGTCTTCATATCTAATTGCATTGTAATGACTTAGGGATCTTTAGCTGGCATGTTTCTGTGACTTTTGCAAATATCAACATCTCTACACCTTATGTTTTGTCTGTAACAATATTTCATTAACTTTTGACTTATGTAGTACTTGTTTAGATCATGAAGTCTAGCTTTGTCATATTCTCAATTTATAACTCATCACCTGATTTTGTTAAGCAACTCATGTAGTCAAAATATCTTGTTTCTCACATCATTCTCATGTATCACCTGATAGAATCATGGTGCTCTGTCAGAAAGTTGTCAACAATTGGTTGAACTTCTTATTCCCTCTTTACATCAGTTGTTTGACATGTGCGATTCCATGCACAAGATCAGTTAGTGATTTGATCCATAAATGCACGCTACTGACAAAATATATACCAAAGGGATGCAAGATACATTACGAAGATCGTCACTATAAGATAATTTTGATTTCTCCTTGCAGTGGCAAGTAGACATGTTTTGAATGCTTATGTTGCCACAGCAACAATATTGCATCTTACATATGACTTAAGATGCCAGAGCTGTCTAGAACGTTCAAACATTACACCTAAACAAAAAAAAAAAAGCAAACAAGCGAAGCGAAGCGTTTGGAAAGTTTGAGAGAAGAAGGGTGGGAGGAAGAAACTACCTTAGCTGGATGAATATTTAACTTTGGATATATTTATTAATCTTATGTGCTGTCTGACCATGTGCTATCTATGTTGGCTTGCATTTTCATGTATTACTGTGAAATGCCTTGGTATAGGCTGATATGATTTGTTATGTAATGTCATAACGCTATTTCAATATTCTTCTTGCCAGACTTGTGGCATATATTGTAGTGTATATTTGATATCTACAAGACTTCAATTTTTTCTTTAACTATCCTTTTTGTACTTTTGTTCGTATAGATTGCTATTGCAGGGAAAGATAGTGATCACTGCATTCACACCAGTGAGATTGTATGTTTCATACCATCACTGGGACAGCTATCAAATCCATTAAATTGTTCGCCATTATTTGTCTCATTCTCTTTGCATTTGTTGATGGCACCTGTGACTTTTTTAACTTATCCCATGATTTTTGACATGCTGGAAATGTGTCTTAATTTTTATATGTATTTGTGCAGTAGGCTAATGTCGACTCTCAGAGAGGCTCCAGTGACAGAATTTTTGCAGTTGAAGGTATCTAGTTGAACTGAAGTTTGCATGTTGGATTGCTTGATAGGGCCCTTTTAGCATTCTATGTCCATTTTGTTTTATCAGGTCCAAACATTGTTTGACATGGATCACTATTCTTGTTTCTTGTACATGTGTATGCTTTATTGTTTATATGTTCTCATCTGCTTCTTCAGGGATTGGATAGACGGAGTCATGTATTGCATAGATTTTCTCATCTACGGAGGTGCAATGTGCGTCAAAATAGCTTTGGCTGCAGAAGCCCAATATCTTTATATTATGGAGGTACAGCAAGAAAAGCATCACTTTTTCTAAAGCCTAGAGCTGCAGTTTCAAGTGGTTTACACAGTTCAGTGAGTGAAAGACCTGATGAACTGAAACAGCCAGATGAGATTATACACTTCTATCGGTGTCCAATGATTCAAGAGAGTGCAGCTGCAGAGCTTCTTAGGCAGATTCAGCTGAAGATTTCTAGTCAGATTATTGATATAAAGACTGAGCAGTGTTTCAACATTGGGGTGAATGTTGTGCTACCAAGTGAAAAGCTCAGAATTCTCAAATGGATTCTGCAAGAGACCTATGAACCTGAGAATTTGAACACACACAGTTTTTTAGATAAGGAGATCTTGCAAGGGGCATCAGCTGTGTTAGTTGAGGTGGGCCCACGCCTATCCTTTACAACAGCTTGGTCAGCTAATGTTGTATCAATTTGCCAAGCATGCACATTGACTGAAGTGACCCGCATGGAGAGGTCAAGACGATATCTGCTGTATTTAAAGCCTGGGACTAAACCATTAGTGGAGAGCCATATTAATGAGTTTGCATCTATGGTTCATGATAGGATGACAGAATGTATTTATCCTCGCAAGCTCACTTCATTTCAGTCAACTGTTGTACCAGAGGCTGTTAGCTCAGTCCCAGTTATTGAGAGAGGCAGGGAAGCATTGGAAGAGATAAATGTGAAAATGGGCCTTGCATTTGATGACCATGACATTCAGTATTACACAAGTCTCTTTGGGGATGATATTAAACGTAACCCAACAACTGTTGAACTCTTTGATATTGCACAGTCAAACAGCGAACATAGTAGACACTGGTTTTTTAATGGAAAACTTGTTATAGATGGACAGCCAATGAGTAGAACATTGATGCAGATTGTGAAGAGTACTTTAAAGGCAAATCCTAATAATTCTGTTATTGGCTTCAAAGACAACTCAAGTGCAATTAAGGGATTTGCAGTGAATTTGTTACGACCACTGTCACCTGGTTCTATGTCGCCTTTATGTAGATTCAACTGTGACCTTGATATTTTATTCACGGCAGAGACACATAATTTTCCATGTGCTGTGGCTCCTTATCCTGGTGCAGAAACAGGTGCTGGGGGTCGCATAAGGGACACACATGCAACAGGAAAGGGATCTTTTGTTGTTGCTTCCACAGCAGGTTACTGTGTGGGTAATCTTCTCATGGAAGGGTCATATGCTCCTTGGGAAGATCCATCTTATGTGTATCCATCGAACCTATCACCTCCTTTGCAGATTCTAATTGATGCAAGTGATGGGGCATCAGACTATGGGAACAAGTTTGGAGAACCTCTGATTCAGGGTTTTACAAGAACATTTGGAATGAGACTGTCAAATGGGGAAAGGCGTGAATGGTTAAAGCCAATAATGTTCAGTGGTGGCATTGGGCAGATTGATCATGTTCATATAGCAAAAGGAGAGCCAGAGGTAGGAATGCTAGTTGTGAAAATTGGAGGTCCAGCATATCGAATTGGAATTGGTGGTGGTGCTGCTTCGAGTATGGTAAGTGGACAGAATGATGCCGACTTAGATTTTAATGCTGTCCAAAGAGGAGATGCAGAGATGGCACAGAAGCTTTACCGCGTCATCCGAGCTTGTGCCGAAATGGGGGAAAACAACCCTATCATAAGCATTCATGATCAGGGTGCTGGGGGAAACTGCAATGTCGTTAAGGAGATCATCTATCCTCAGGGAGCTGAGATTGATATCCGTGCTATAGTAGTTGGTGATCATACCATGTCAGTGTTAGAGATATGGGGTGCTGAGTATCAGGAGCAGGATGCTCTATTGGTCAGGCCAGAAAGTCTGAGTTTGCTGCAATCAATATGTAATAGGGAAAGGGTGTCTATGGCAGTGATTGGTACCATTAATGGCAAGGGACGAATTATACTGAAAGACAGCTTGGCTATTGAGCATTGTCAGTCGAGTGGACTCCCTCATCCCCCTCCTATAGTGGATCTTGAGCTCGAAAAAGTGCTGGGAGACATGCCTCAGAAATGCTTTGAGTTCAAGCGGATGCCTCAGATGAATGAGCCACTTGATATTGCTCCTGGGACCACTTTAATGGAATGTTTAAAGAGAGTTTTGAGGCTTCCTTCAGTTTGTTCAAAACGCTTTTTGACAACAAAAGTTGATAGGTGTGTTACAGGTCTTGTGTCACAGCAGCAGACAGTTGGGCCCTTGCAACTTTCCCTTTCTGATGTAGCTGTTATTGCACAGTCATACGCAGACCTGACAGGCGGTGCTTGTGCTATAGGGGAGCAGCCAGTCAAAGGTCTGCTGAACCCAAAATCAATGGCACGATTGGCTGTTGGAGAAGCCTTGACAAATCTTGTGTGGGCTAAAGTTACATCTCTCAGCGATGTTAAAGCAAGTGGTAACTGGATGTATGCTGCCAAGCTTGATGGAGAAGGAGCTGCTATGTATGATGCCGCTATAGCACTTTCAGAGTCCATGATTGAGTTGGGTATAGCTATAGATGGGGGAAAAGACAGTCTTTCAATGGCAGCTCATGCTGGTGGTGAGGTTGTCAAGGCTCCTGGAAATCTGGTCATCAGTGCCTATGTTACCTGTCCAGATATAACATTGACTGTGACTCCCGATCTGAAGCTGGGAGATAATGGTGTTTTGTTGCATATTGATCTAGCAAAGGGAAAACGGCGCCTCGGGGGTTCTGCTCTTTTGCAGGCATTTGACCAAATTGGTGACGAGTGCCCTGATGTTGATGATGTTCCATACCTGAAGAAGGCTTTTGAGGCTGTTCAGGAACTGCTTGGCCGGCGGTTGATTTCTGCTGGTCATGACATCAGTGATGGTGGGATTCTTGTCTGTATTCTTGAAATGGCTTTTGCTGGGAACTGCGGGGTGCAGTTGAACTTGACCTCGAGAGGTGAGAGCCTTCTCCATTTACTATTTGCAGAAGAGCTTGGATTTATCTTCGAGGTCAGTATGCAGAATGTAGATTTGATCAGGCAAAACCTAGAAGCAGCTGGAGTATTTGCTGAGCTTGTTGGAAAAGTTACTACAACGCCAATGATAGAGTTATCAGTTGATGGAACATCACAGCTGATGGAAGAAATGCCTTATCTTCGGGACTTATGGGAGGACACTAGCTTTCAGCTTGAGGGGCTCCAGAGACTGGCTTCTTGTGTAAAACTTGAGAAAGAAGGCTTAAAGCATAGACAGAAACCTTCTTGGGCATTATCTTTTACTCCCAAAATTACAAATGAAAAATTCATGAATGCAAAACTGAAGCCAAAAGTAGCGATTATTCGTGAGGAAGGGAGCAATGGCGATAGGGAAATGTCTGCAGCATTTTATGCCGCAGGATTTGAACCCTGGGATATAACAATGTCTGACCTATTGAATGGGCTCGTTTCCTTGGACGAGTTTCGTGGGATAGCTTTTGTTGGAGGTTTCAGCTACGCTGATGTTCTTGATTCTGCGAAAGGTTGGTCTGCATCCATAAGGTTCAACCATCCTCTTCTTCAACAATTTCAAGCTTTCTATAATCGAAAAGACACTTTCAGCCTCGGTGTTTGCAATGGGTGTCAGCTTATGGCTCTGCTTGGATGGGTACCAGGGGCTGATGTTGGGGGTGCCCTTGGTGCAGGTGGAGATATATCACAGCCCAGGTTTATTCACAATGAATCTGGCCGCTTTGAATGCCGTTTTACAGGTGTAACGATAGGGAATTCTCCAGCCATAATGTTTAAAGGCATGGAGGGCAGCACATTGGGTGTTTGGGTTGCTCATGGTGAGGGGAGAGCGTACTTCCCAGATGACGACATTTATGATCGTGTTCTTAAATCTAGTCTGGCCCCTTTACGGTATTGTGATGATGCAGGTATGGAAACAGAGGTTTATCCCTTTAATCCAAATGGTTCTCCACTAGGCATTGCAGCCTTTTGTTCTCCTGATGGAAGGCACCTTGCTATGATGCCGCATCCTGAACGCTGCTTCATGATGTGGCAATTCCCATGGTATCCAATGGAATGGGAAGTCGACAAGAAGGGCCCAAGTCCTTGGTTAAAAATGTTTCAGAATGCTCGGGAATGGTGTGACTGAAACAGGTGGTGCAACATCAGTCATTGCATCTTTGAATCTTCATATTTTTGAGCTAAATTACTTTTTCTTGTGTTAATTCTTGGGATGATTAATTGTTAATCTTGTCATGTTTTTCTCAGGTTTGCATTCTCAGCAAACAGTGTAGCTATGCTCTCCTATACCTTAAAAGGTCAAGAGAATATCCTGTTTCTCGTCTTATTTCATTGATTTTCTTGCAAACTGATATATATTTTTTAATCCTTTGTTTACAGATTTTCTGGAAAGTAAAATCAGATGGGCTGGTCTAAGACTGAACTCTGTTTTTTTGTTTTTCCCTTAGTTTCCCTAAAAATATTTTTTCTTGTGGGTTAAACTTTTGTATGACTGAAACATATGAGCATACAGAAACATGGTTGAAGTTTCAAGATCATATATACTTCAAGTGGCTCAAACCATATATGTGCGACATACATGATCAACCTTTCATTTTTTTTATATGCTTTGTGAGGACCGTGCGGACATGTGTTTAGTCCCATATCGGTTATTCACTAGGTAGATCTTAGATTATTATATAGGATCAAGGAATTCAAACCAGCTAATCTTTTTGGATGAGGTTCTAAGTTATTATATGCTTTGAGAAGCGTGATATAGTTAAAAACTATCATTCATGGCATGGAGCTCTGATCTCTCTCTGTCTCTGTGGACGTTTGTGTGTGTTTACACTCCATAATGTCCTAAATAGTCCTGTTCTGTACCAAAAGAAAAGGATATCCAGATCTTTCTACTGCTCCCGGCTCCAGAGTGGTTTGCGTTCTTCTGCTCTAGAAACAGTAGTTAACCCATATTTCTCACCTAATTGCAGACAGAATCCTTTGCTGTTGCGGAAATGGAACCACTCTATTCCTTTGAGAAAGCCATATGGACCAAGGCAAATCATGTTAGATTGAACTCGTTTTCAGCTTATAGGTCCCTCAACCTTGATGTTGGGTTGCTGCAAATAAAATTAAGCTCACACTGGTATGTTTGGGGCAGTACAATATCCAAAGAGCTACCATCTATCAGTTCTTGTTATGAGCTATAAATTCCATGCCTGGAATTGGCCACAGATGAATAGAAACATTCTCTCTACTTCTTGAACATATTGAAGAGGTGAAGGAAAATTATTGTTCATCTTTGGATCGAGTCATCTCTGGAAACAATATCTTGCAGTTGCGATATGTGACATGTTGAGTCATCTCTAGAAACAATATCTTGCAATTGCGATATGTGACGTGTTAAAGAAAGAGAGAAAGAAGGAGAGAAACGTAGAGAGAGGAATACAATCCTTTTCAATATCTATACAAATAGTGTCACAGCCCTTAGGAGGCTATATGCAGCTCATATATAATTATTGTACAGCTAAGTTATACAGCTAACATCCTCCCTCAAGATGGTAGTGAAGATGCCAACTTAAGTTTGTTAACCAGATCACGATGACACCCCGATGGATGTGCTTTCGTAAAAATGTCAGCAAGCTGATCTGCAGAAGCAACATGTATCAACTGAAGAGTGCCTTGCTTGATATGATGCCGAATAAAGTGACAATCTATCCCAATATGCTTTATTCGCTTATGAAACACATCATTATGAGCAATCCGCATGACACTCATATTATCACAATAAAAAGAAGAACTTCTGGTCAAAGGAACGCCTATGTTATACAGTAGCCATCGAAGCCATAAGAACTCAAAGGTAGCATCTGCTAGTGCACGAAACTCAACTTCTGTCCTGGAGTGAGAGACAACTATCTGCTTCTTGATTTTTCAAGACATAAGAGAAGAACCAAGCAAGAAATAATAGCCAGTGGTAGAATGACGATCTGTAGGGTCGTCTGCCTAATCAACATCAAAATATGCCTGAATATCCAAAGTGGAGTGGACTGAAAAATAAAGGCCGTAAAATAATATACCCTTAACATACCGAAGGATACATAGAACTGTTGCATAGTGTGTAGAACGTGGTGCATGCATAAAGTGACTAACTAGGATGACTGCATAAGAGATATCCGGACATGTAACGGTCAGATAAATGAAACTACCAACCAACTGCCAATACAGAGTCGCATCTGTCAATGGTTCATCATTAGTGGGAAGAAGGTTAATATTCACTTCCAAAGGACTATCCACGGTCTTGCTGTCTGTCAACCCAGCACGAGATAGCATCTTAGAGGCATACTTAGCTTGGAAAAGATAGTAGCCATTTGAGCTAGATGTGACCTCAAGATCAAAAAAGTAGCTGAGGGATTCTAAATCCTTCATCTCAAACTATTGTCCAAGAAACTGCTAAAGTGCATGAATTCCTGAGACGTCATCTCCAGTAATAACCATATCATCCATATATAACAAGAGAAGAACAATACCAGCCTCAAATCGCCGAAGAAATAATGCAGAATCATATGCACTAGGAGTGAAGTCCTGCTGAGTCAGGATTGAGCTGAACTTAGAAAACAAAGCTCGAGGAGACTGCTTAAGGCTATAGAGCACCTTACGAAGACGATAGACCTTCCCAGACGGATGAGCAAAACTTGGAAGAGACTATAGATATACTTCTTCAGCTAAATCACCATTGAGAAAAGCTTTTTTAATATTCATCTGATACATCTTCCATCTCTGAACGACTACAACTGCAAGCAAAGAACGAAATATGGTAAGACGTGTTACTAGAGCAAAAGTCTCCTCATAATCAATACCATACTCCTGTGTAAACCCTCAAGCCATATGTCGAGCCTTGTAGCGTTCCACAGAACTGTTACACCCACTTGCATCTTACTGCAGTCTTTTCAGGAGGCAAGTGAGTTAGATCGTATGTATGAGTATCTTGAAGAGCTTGGAGTTCATCAGTCATGGCTTTCTGCCAAAGAAGATTAGGACTGGCCTTGCGATAATTGCGAGGCTCATAGAGGGTAGCAAGAGCAAAAAACAGTGGTAATCACTAAGATGAGATGGAATAAATCTTACCCTATTAGAGCGGTGAAGGGTAGTATTGAGGGTAGGCTCGGATGATCCGGTTGTGATGATTGGATCAGTGGATGATCCAGACCCGATGGAGTCGAACGTTGAGGGATTACCTGATGAGCTCATATCACTTGCAGTAGAAAAGAAGTCTAGGAAGAGATCAACAGTGAAGTTATTAAAGATAGGAGAATACTGAGGAGGGCCTATAAAGAGTGGAGAGACGCTAGTAAACATTTTATGTTCCTAAAATTGAACATGTCGGGATATATGAAATCGCTTAGCTATAGGATCATAACAATAATAACCTTTATGTTCCATACTATAACCAAGGAAACAATAGAGATGTGAGCGTGGTTCGAGTTTAGTATGTTTATGTGATGGAAGCAGAACAAAACAGATACAACCAAAAACTTTTAAGAAAGAGTAATCAGGAACCTTCTCATAAAGAATCTCATATGGTGATTTATTTGAGATCGTAGAAGAACGTACCCGATTGATGGTATAGACTGCTATAAGAGCAGCCTCTCCCCAAAAAGACTCAGGTAAGGCAGCAGAAAGAAGAAAGGACCTGACAGTGTCCAAGATGTGTTGATACTTTCATTTGGCATGACCATTTTGCGGAGAGGTGTAAGGGAAGAATGATTGGATACTGTTCCATCTTAATTCAGGGCTTCCATTAATGAGGTAGGGGTATATTCCATGGTGTTGTCACTACGAAAAATTTTTATGGGCCGACCAAACTGAGTTTTGACCATCTGCTGAATATTACGAAAAATGGCAAGCAACTCAGAGCGATCACGCAAAAGATAGAGCTATGTATATCGTGAGTAATCATCAATAAATACCACAAAATATCGTGATCATTCCTTAGTTGTAACAGGAGCAGGTCTCCAAATATCAGAGTGTATCAAATTAAAAGGTGCAGTGAAGAAAGAAACACTTTTAAAGGATAAAGCATTTTGTTTTCCTAATTGATAAGAAATACAATCAAAAGGTTGAAAGTTAACTTTTCCTAAATGACCACTCGAAGCCAAAGACTGAACACGAGATAAAGAAACATGTCCCAAACGAGAATGCCAGACTCGAAGATACAACAACAATTGGTGGAATAGGACTAGAGCAAGGACTAGAGGTGGGTATGTGTAATAATGTGAGCTCAAACAGACGACCAACTTTACGCCCGGTTCCAACGAGCTGACCAGTCTTTTGATCCTGCACATCACAACATTTGTCAGTAAAAGTTAATGTGAGGCCATGTTCCACAAGTTGACCAATAAATGGCAAGTTAAAAGATAATTTCAAGACAGGGTATGTATTAGGTAGGAAAATAGTAGAAGTAGAAACAGAACCAACGTGGCTAACAACCATATGAAAGTCGTTAGCAGTGTAAATAACGGGAACAGAATTTAAGTGTGTTTTCAAGGGAATTAAGGAGGAATTAGAGATCATATGATTACAACAAGCGAAGTCAATGAACCAAAAAGAAGGTTTACTTGAGATGGCAGAGAGGACAGTACGAGTTAGAACCTGATGAACTATTGCCTCAATATCAGCGGTAGTAATGGATGAAGCGGGCATCGAAGAAGACACAGATGCTGATGAACCAGTAGAAGCAACAACTGCAAATCGGTGTGACGAGGCCACTTGGGCTTTCTGAGCTACTTTCTCTTCAGCCTGTTTCTTCCTATACTCTGATATTTATGTCCTATTTTGCCACAATAAAAACACTATCTCTAAAATTTATTAGATTTTTCTTATTTGACTTCGAAGGAGTAGCTGCAACCACTGAAACAGAAGCAGAGGGAATAAGGGGAGTAGGTAAAATACCAATTGATGTGGTCAGAACCATATCAGCAGAGACACCTCACCGAGTAGCCTGACGAATCTTCTCAGAGATAAGCTCAAT
The DNA here is from genome assembly GCF_009389715.1 of Phoenix dactylifera. NCBI lineage: Eukaryota > Viridiplantae > Streptophyta > Magnoliopsida > Arecales > Arecaceae > Phoenix > Phoenix dactylifera. The sequence continues at coordinate 60,816 of NW_024068688.1, forward strand.
GAGAGCTACCTCAACAGTTGGTCGGGGAGATCTATGAAGTAAAGAAGCCCTGGTATTCTTAAATTCATTCCGAATGCCCATCATAAGCTGAATAAATTGCCGACGATCCCTATATTTCTGAAACTTCTGGGCACAGTCCTCATCTGTAAAATTAGAATCAGCCTGAAAAAGCTGATCCCAAAGACTATTAATCTGTGAATGGAAGTCAAGAATAGATTGACCAGATGTTTGACGCAACTGATGAATCTTTGACTCCAACTGGAACTGAAGAGTTAAGTCATTCGAATAATTATAACAATTTGCCAAGAAATTTCATTCAAGCTTGGCATTTCGAAATTTTGGAAGAAAAGTCTAAATAGAAGGCACAAATATATTAATAAACCAAGATAAAATCTTACCATGTGTACTATCCCACTCATCCTGTTGCTCTTCAAAATCAACATCGAACTCTGCATAGCTCTTTTTAGAAATTTTTTTGTATCCAGTGACAAATCACCATAAGCTATGTCAAATGGAAAAAACAGATATAAGTTGGATGGAATATTATAATTGGTCTCGTCCAAAACAACTTTAATCGGACGTATGTTATTGTCCAAAACAACTTTAATCGGACGTATGCTATTGTTGGACAAAATCATGTTTCTTCGGTACTTTTTTATTATTATTTTTATTATAATTATTCCAAACTTAAAATATTTGAGGATCTCTATCTATCAAATCAAGAGTCTTATCTCACTATGGAGAGGGAAAAGTTTTACTGTAACGGTCTTATTATAATTGTCCCAAACTCAAAATGTTTGTGGAGGAAGAAAAGCCTCTCTATCAAATCAAGAGTCTTATCTCACTATAGAAAGGAAAAAGTTTTACCGTAACGGTACGCAAGACGCGGAAGCCTACTGCCGTTAGGGCTGGAAGTGGGCTCAGGCCGGCCCGAAGCCCATCGGGTCGGGCTGCCCACGGGCCGGGCTATGGGCTAGGCTCACTGCCTTTCGGGCCAGGCTCGGGCTTCATCATTCAGCCCATTTCTATTTTGGGCCGGGCTCGGGTATTTCATTGGCCCGGCCCGGGCCCGTCCAAGCCCGAGCCCATTTCCAAGCCCGAGCCCATCAGTCTGCCGAATGCCTTAATGGCCCGAATCGCGGCCGAGTAACCCGAGTTGCCATTAGGGATTTGCAGCCCGAGGGATTTGCAGAGGCGTCGCGGACGAGCGGTGGAGGCGACGAGGCGTGGTCCGCCTGGAGCTAGGGTTTCTCCGGTCGTCGTCGTCATCATCGACGTCGACCGTCCAAGCTCGGCGAAGTGGTGAAGAGGAGTCCCGACCACCCTATTGTCGGCGAAGCTAGGTTTTGAGGTACGATTACGAATGATCTTCTTCGTTTTGGTTCGGATTTGCAGAGGCGCAGGGGCGGACGAGCGGCGGAGGCATGGAGCAGCTGGAGCTAGGGTTTCTCCGCTTCTTCTTGTCGGCTCGTCGCCGGTCGCCAGCCGTCGTCGTCGACCGTCCAAACTCGGCGAAGCGGTGAAACCCTAGATCTGAGGGCTCTTCGACCGTCCAAGCTCGTCGACCGACGACCGTACTCGACCGTTCTCACCCATTTTAGATCTGAGCTAGAAGATTTTTTTACTTTTTAATTCAACAAATATTTATCCTTGGCTTCAAATGTGTAATGCACGGTTTGTCTACTGCCTATTTGCACATAGTTTGATAGTATTGATATGAATCCAGTCTAATTTTGCATTTGGATATGTCAACAAGTATTTCTATTTGAACTTACATTGCTACTGGTTCTTTTAGTGGTGACTCCTTTTTGCTGCATCATATTATCTGTATGTCTCTTTACTTTGTTTAGAGAACTAAAGATTTTCAGCGAGGAGAAATGACTTATAACTGCTGGGTAGAAGACCTGGTTGGAGTTCATGACTTTGAAGATGCTTAATATCGTTAAACTTCTTATCCCTTGCAAGTTAGGTATGCGGGTCCTGAGGAGACACCAGCAATTTGCTCATGGAAAGAGAGGTTTAATGCAAGGGCTGGCCCAAACGGGCTCCGGCCGTGCTCGGGCCTCGTTCCTTTAAAATTGTTCGGGCCTCGGCCCGGTCCGAAGCCCGAAAAAAAATTTCAGGCCGGGCTTGGTAGGGGTGTGGCCCGGCCCGGCCCGGCCCACTTCCAGCCCTAACTGCCGTGGCTCAGCCATTGTATGTCAAATCAAAAAAAAAAAAAACAAATCCACAGAAAGCACGCTACTCTCCACCAAAATCTTATCCCACCGTCAAAGAAGAGATGGCTCAAGCAAAGCTAGCACGCTGCCAAAATCTTCCCTGGATCCCCACCGTCAGAGAAAGAGAAGAGAGCCAAGAGCAAGGCTTCTCTATCTTCTTGCATGCAAGGCTCCTTTAATACGCCTTGAGGTCTCTCGTCTCTTCTGCAAGCAAGCCACCGAGATCTCCCTCTGTACACGGGAGAAAGCGAAGAGGGGGGAGGTTGCTGGCACCTCCTCAGATCTGTGAAGAGTGGGCCGCTATTGTGAGAATAGCGTGGGCCGCACCTCCTCGTCGGTGGAGGAGCTTGTCATCCGCTGTCGTCGGCACCTTCTCGTCGCTCCCGCTCAGCTGCAAGATAGCCGAGCTCCGGAGAGGACACGGGGAGGACCAACTATAACGTGGATCAGTGGCGCCGGCGGCGGTGCCGGCGGAAAGAATCCCTCGGAGGCAGAGGAGGCGTCGGCGGTGGAGAGGGTGACGGAGAATGCGACCCCGTGGTGCCTCGATCTCAACGCGCAGCCGGAAGATCTCGTGGTCTTGAGCCGGCCGAGGTGTTTTCCGGCGACGGAGAAGGGTAGAGGTGACGGAGACAGCTTGAGAAGGTGGGGGAACCGGAAGAGCTAGAAGACTGGGGGAAGGAGGCTCTCGGCAGCGAGGGGAGGTCTCGCCCCGTCAGGCTAGAGAAGGTGAGGCTTTGATACCGAAAGATCCAATATTGGCTAGCTTCGTTTCACATATGAGGCAGGTCCTTCAAATTCTGCAAACACATTTTAGAGGAAAAACAAAATCGAAAAAGGGTCAGAGCAGCACGTGCATGCGTGTGGATCTCGAAATCGAACAATATCTGACAGAAAAGCTCCATGTTCCCCCTTATGTATCTCCCACATGGGCACTAAGTGCTTCACATGCCCTGCGCAGTTGGGAGCGTGACATTTGGTATCAGAGCTATGGACGGTTCTAGTCCGAGGATGGGTGAATGAAAGATCCCACATCGGCTAGATTCGTTTCAAAGCTTAAGCCGCGTGTGTGCACATGCGGGCCTTGAAACCGGACAATATTTGGCAGAAAAGCTCCGTGTTTTCTCCATTATGTGGCCTCATGTGGGCACTGGGTGCCTCACGTGCCCCGCGTAGGCGGGGGCGTGACAGATACCATGTTAAAAAAAAAGGAGAGAGAATGAAAAAAATATAGAGAGAGAAATACAATTGTTGTATAGCTAAGTTATATAGCTAACAACATGATTCCTTATCTAAGCCACGGAGTATGGTTTTAGAAGTAGAGCAATTTTTATTTGATCTTTTTAAGACTAGCAAGGTGTACCATGCATTCAAATCGTTAAAAAAAATTCCTACAACCTAGTTGTAGGGGATCTGCTGCCGTGGATCATCAACTACGGAGAACCTTGCAGTGCTTCCAAGAGCTGCAGCTCCCAAACACTGGGAAGCTTCCAACTCCTAAATAACGAAATGTTCCCACCAGTCCATATGTCATGCTGCCGGCCGTGTCTGTCCTCGCTCTCATCTCTCACCCACTCCCTCCTTATTTTTTTCCATTCTCATCAAGAAAATATCAAATGAGATGAATTTGGAAGGACGGTTAAGCCATTGGCAATAGTTTTATTGGTGGCTTGTTCGCATTCCAACTTAAAACCTCATGATATAGAAGTCAGCATTTCCATAGGTCAGTAACAGGTGAAGAGGAAAATGGAGCAGGAGAAGGAGATCATTGCAGTGAGAGAAAGAGAGCATTCTGTCATGCTTCGAGTCGAGGAAGGTGGCGGCGATGGCAAGGACAGTGCCAAGAAAGTGGAGACTGCTGTGCATGTTGCAGGAGAAGAGACACAGGTTGAGGTTAAGACCAGGAGTAAAAGGGTGGCAGCACTGGATGCTTTTAGAGGCCTAACTATTGTTGTATGTCACCTTCTTTGCCTTCTCTTTTCTTTCTTTCTTTCATTAAAGAGTTTGGTTTGAAGGCGTGGCTTTCAGTTAATGATATTAGTCGATGATGCTGGAGGAGCGTATGAGCGGATCGATCACTCGCCATGGAATGGATGCACGCTTGCTGACTTTGTCATGCCCTTCTTCCTCTTCATTGTTGGAGTTGCCGTAGCTCTTGCTCTCAAGGTATCAACCCAACCCTGCTGCTAACCCCCCACCCCTACACACAAACACGCACACAAAAGGAAGAAACCACCAGGTTGCTGCTCTCCTGAACTGCATTACTGAAATCTGGTGCACAATTTTGTCGTGCTTTTCGAGGGAAAGAATTTTTGGCATACTTGATCCACTTGAAAACCAATTGGAGAGAGGATGCATCTAATTTTCTGTAGATATCCGCATCTAGTCCACTTAGTTTGCAAGACTGGATCCGATATTTCAATCAGTGAGTGGTTTGGTAGTAGGTCCTAGGCCCGGTACCGAACCAGTTCCAACTTCCTAACCCTTTCAGTGTATTGCAGAGGATCCCAAAGGTCTCTGAAGCAATTAAGAAAGTTGTCGTTAGAACACTGAAACTTCTCTTCTGGGGTCTGCTTCTTCAAGGTGAGCATTCATCATTTGTTATCTTCTATCACCAGTTGAAGAGCTTTTCTGTCAAAATCCATGTAACACTGTAATTGTAAGTTATTTGATATACTGATGGTTGGTTTAGTAATTTTGAGAGTGGTTGGTCTAGTGATTTACTAAAATCCATAACGCATTCCAAATATGAGCTTCTTGATGCATTTGGTAGTTGCTTTACACTTTCTTACAATCTCTAACACATGCCATATATGAGTTGTTTGATTCCTTTGTTAGTTTATAGCACTTTCTCTCAATCCATATTGTAATGCAGGTTATTTGATGCATTCATAGTTGTGCTTTGTTATTTGCAGCATCTTCTTATGTTGGTTGTTTGATGTGTTATGGTTGCCCTAATGCTTTCTTAAAATCTACACAACATTTTAAATGTGGATTACTGGGTCCATTGAAGGTGGATACTCCCATGCTCCTGATGACCTCTCCTACGGTGTTGACATGAAGCACATCAGATGGTGTGGCATACTTCAGGTTCTTCCTTTAGATCTGTCACATTATACTTGATATTAGAATATTGGTGGTTCTGCTCAATTTTGTAATTTCATTTCTTTTCTTGGTGTGGCATGAACAGAGAATAGCGTTGGTTTACTTCGTTGTGGCTCTGATAGAGATTCTGACTACAAAACTACGTCCAACCATCATAGGCTCAGGCCCTTTTGCCATATTCAGCGCATATTATTGGCAATGGTAACAAATGCAATCGACATTTTGACAGTAGTTTAGTACTCAAGATTGTGAGAAAACATGGGGAAACTCTAAAACAAAAATTAGAATTTGGGCTTATAATATGAATACCCTATCATTGCAAATGTTAGTTTGTTGTATGTAAACAAGTTAGAAATTCTCACCAGAAAATCTTACCAAGTCAATGGGTTAATTACATCATCCTGATTTTATTGCATTCCTGTAATCCACATCAAACTTATTTTAAGCATCTTTTAAATCAATGGTTTTGAAACAGGTAGAAAGACTTACTCTCATGCTTGGCCAATGATCTAGTAATAGCAAGCAGAAATTTCACCTTTCCTTTCATGAATAACAATAGCTTCTCACTGAACTGTTAAGGCTTGCTTCAAGCATATCTAATACTGCTACATACGTGACATCTCCTATCAACAATTACTTCGAGTTTTTGTTGACAAAAGCATTGAATTTATGTCTCTTTGTTTATGGATGCACAGGATTGGTGGGCTCATTGCATTTGTGTTATACATGGTCTTGATATTCACTCTCTATGTACCAGACTGGAGCTTTGTATTGCATAACCCAGGCGATGTAAATGATGGAAAGAGATTCACAGTACGTTAAGGAAACTTGTTTCTGTTTCTCTCAAAGGAAATCAAACTTGTCTCTGTTCCCAAAAACTAAACCCTATTAAGTCCAAATTCTTAGAGTAACCAGTTTGCAGGGATTCTTTGAGCAAAGTTTTGGCATTTTGTTTTCAGGTCCAATGTGGTGTGAGAGGGCACTTAGGTCCCGCTTGCAATGCAGTTGGTTACGTAGACAGGCAAGTTTGGGGTATAAATCACCTCTATTCACAACCTGTTTGGATACGATCAAAGGTAGGCCTTATTTAAGTTGGCCTTTTAGGTCAATTGAAGTACCACCTGTGGAAGTTTATTTTCTATTTCATCTTTTGTTGGATAACTGTTCCAGGACTGTACAGACAGTTCCTCAAGCATGGGGCCACTGAGAAAAGATGCTCCAAGTTGGTGTCTTGCTCCCTTTGAACCAGAAGGCTTGCTCAGGTTTGTTTAAACTCTTATCTCAAACAAACAAATTCAATTGGAACTTGCATACACCAGCACTATCTTTACCACTTCCTGGTGGACTGAAACTGCTGCATATCGTTGTTTTCAGTTCGATATCAGCCATCCTTTCAGGAGTCATTGGAGTTCATTACGGGCATGTTCTGATCCATTTTAAGGTTCTTCCTTATTATTTTTGGCATATTAATTTATGTCTCAGTGGCTTTTACAGATTTGAATAACTTATGCAATGATAATGGGGTACTAAATAATCACTAGTAAAGAATGTGAAGCAAAACCATATACTTATGTTGAAAACAATTCCTTTTATGACACTTCAGACAACTTCACTTAATATACTTATGATATACTGAATCTGTTATTCTCTTTAGGTTCATTCGGAGCGGCTTAAGCAATGGCTGCTGATGGGGTTTGGTCTTCTTATTTGTGGAATCATCCTTCATTTTACAAATGGTACTCCTTTTTATATCTGTGGTTGATAAATGTCGACCCTTTTGTGCATTCCTGATATTTGACTTGGTTATCCTTTTAATTGGACACAGCTATTCCTATCAACAAACAACTATATAGCTTTAGTTATGTTTGTTTCACGGCTGGGGCAGCAGGGATTGTTTTCTCGGCATTTTATATACTGGTAGGTTGATACCTCTCATATGATAACGTGTCTTGAAATGAAATGCCAAGATCTAGCTGTTTCAGTGTCATTATCATCTATTCAAATTATTTTACCCGAATTTTCAGGCATGAAAATTTCCAAATAATTCTGAACTTTCCTCTGATATCATATGGATTTTATGATGCACAGATTGACCTATGGAGTTTAAGGATGCCATTCCTGTTCCTTGAGTGGATAGGAATGAATTCAATGCTTGTTTTTGTAATGGCAGCAGAGGGCATCTTTCCTGCATTTGTAAATGGGTGGTACTATGAAACCCCAAAAAAATCTCTTGTGCGTATTGTCTCATGTTATGATCCTCAAGAACACATTTTATCTATTTCATATCCACGAACCTAATTGCATTTGATTCAATCTGCAGGTCCATTGGATCCATGAACATGTATTTGTTAATGTTTGGCATTCAGAAAGGTTGGGTACTCTTCTTTATGTGATATTTGCTGAAATTGTCTTCTGGGCAGTTGTGGCGGGCATCCTGCACAGACTGGGAATTTACTGGAAACTGTGAAAAATGTAACTTTTAAATCATTTGGATGAACTTGTTACAATTACTTTTTCTTCTGTTTAATACTCTATATTTTGGGTCATTGAAAGCTATCTTCACCTGTAACTGCGTATAGTCTACGAGGAAATTGCAACAATTAATACTCTGAAGAAAAATCATTTCATTGTCTTGTGGTTTTGCTGTTACAGGCTTAAAATTGATTATAATGGCAGAAAGCCATGAAATCAAAATAGGCTCGTTAGTTTGAGTTCATGAAATGATGCTTAAACATTTTCCATTCAATGATTCATCTGTATTTCTTTATTCTTTTTCTGTTTTTTTTTTTTTTGAGGGATCCAATGATTCATCTGTCACATGGTTGGTCAATCATGTTCATTTGAAAATGTTCGGTTGTTTTTTGGAATCTTTCAAAATTAAGTGAGTCCGTGCGTAAATTTCTTTTATATTGTCAAGCAAATATTTTCTTGAAGTGAGAGCAGCCAACCAAGTGGTTCACAAACAATGAAGATTCGTTGTAAGAATAAGAGAAAAAAGAGTAATAAAGGTGTTGATGTCCCATCACTTTAATCACTTTAATAGTATAATAATTCAGGAGTTCACCCAAAATAACTAGCCAGAAGGTTCAAGTCCGGACATCCTCATCAGGGTAAAAATTTAAATCCATTCAAATATAATCACAAGCATCACGATAGGCTTATGGGTAGCCTCTATGAATCTATTTTACAGTGTTTCCTAGCCCACATAAGCTATGGGCCGAGTTCGCTCTGAAAGCATTTATAACAACTTAGGACCTCATCCAAAATGGCTAGTCGAAAGATATTATTTAGGTTTCTTAATCCTCTATGATCGATCCGTGGTCAGCTCCAAAGAATCTGTGCTGCAAACTGCAGTGTTCCTAAAATGGCTCTGATACCATTTATAACAATCAAGGACTTCACCCAAAATGGTCAGCCGGAAGGTATATTTTGAGTTCCTTAGTCCTATATAAATATCCATGATCTTCTCGATGAATAACTGATTCAGGACTAAACAAACGCCCGTACAAATCCTTACATATGGCATTGCAGCTCTTATAGTAACAAAAAAATTCTTTATTTCTATTATGGAGCATATCCCTTGTATTGTCGGAATCATTTGCATGGTGATTTGCTGTTGGAACCGCACAAATTAAATCCTTCACTAGATTCAGTTCACCTTTAAGTCATAAGCTTTACAATCGATATATACATGTGCGCGAATTTATGAATGTATCAGGGAAATCTCTTTCCCTCCCTTCCTCCTCCTCTCACTCTCTCGCTCTCTCTCACACACACATAGGATCTCCGATGGCAGAGTCAACAACCAAAATTAAGTATCTAACTATTATTTTCTGCTGTAAAATTTTAGCACAAAAGGACTGCTTTTATCATTCATAAACATATGAAAAATGGCTTTCATATTGATGAAAGTAGCTCATGCTAGTCCAAACTACAGGTCGTATCACAACCATATTATACAATTTTATGTTTGCTACTCCTTTAGAAGATTAAACTTAAGCAAGATTCTTTTTTGTCTAGTTCTGGGCATCTAGCACAAAGTTAGGAAGGAGAGGATTCTCTAGAAAAATGGGGCTCATGTTGTAATTGGCTCTAGTTTCCTTTTCATTATCCTAGTGAAAACAGGTCAGGCACTCTGGTGCCTAACGTTTCCTTAAAAAAGAAAGATTATATTTTTATTAATTGAAAGGAACGAAAATTCACCCATCCTTTTTTTTACTTACATTGAAAGAATGAAGTTATGCTACTGGTATTTTTTTTCTCTTATCATGATGGTTATGTTAAAAACTTCATGGTAGAAGCTCTTAAATGGTTACTCTCAGGTTGTAATGTAGCCTCCTTAGATCATAAGCAACAATTTGTTTGATGTATTTCCAAAACATATTAATATTTTTTCAGAGAATGAAACTCATTAGCAACTAGACTTTGCGAAACATTATTTTGTTCTGATCCTGCCACATCTTTTACTAGGCAGTGTTTGGCATGATGTCCCACTTCTCTAGGCTTTTACAGGCCACACAAGTAGAAGAAAAGTAAGCAACTATTAAGATTTTAAAATAGTAAATTGTCATGAGGCACGTGCGGCACCTAGTGCCCACGTAGGGGCCATATGAGGGGGAACACGGGGCTCCCCTGCCAGATATTGTCCGGTTTCGGGGTCCACACTCGCCGCTCAGACCTCTCCCCGGTTTTGTTTTCCACCCAAAACACGTCTGCAGGATTTGGAGACACTCGCCTCATATGCCCAGGCTCTGGAACGAGTTTTTCCGATGTGGGACTATTGAGCTTCACACCTTTCCCACCATCGGACAAGAGCCGTCCTCGGCTCTGATACCAAATGTCATAACCCCGCCTGCGTAGAGCACGTGCGGCATCCAGTGCCCACAATGGGGCCATATGAGAAGGGAACACGGGGCTCCCTGCCATATATTGTCCAGTTCTGGGGCCCGCACGGGCCGCTTAGACCCCTCCTCGGTTTTGTTTTCCACCCAAAACGCGTCTGTAGGATTTGGAGATATCCGTCTCATATGCCTAGGCTTTAGAACAAGTCTTTCCGATGTGTAACTATTGGCCTCACATAAATAATATAAATGAAGTTGAAAAGTAGCAGTTTTCTGCAAAGTGAAGTTGATGATGCCAGATGCCATGCAAGAACCGAACAAAGAAGCAGATGCTTGATATCTCATATTTGATGAGGCAGATTGTGCACTTTTGCAATGTTCCGAGGCTCCTTTCTGCCTAAGTTTTTTACTCTGCAAACATTCTTCCATAGTAGCAGTCCGGTGGAGGCTTAAACATTGAATGTAGAGGATTCCATATCTCTCCAGCTAGCATTTCGGTATTCTCAATTCAGATTTAATTTCATCAAATATCTGAGCTTACAAATAAACCATGGCGCATTACCTGTTAACAGGACACTAAATGCTACTTTGCCTAATAATGGTGGAAAGACGACTGAGTTATTCTATCAGTTCTTAGGTTGTAGATAAGTGCTGAAACAATAGTCATCTGGTTAGTGTTGGATTGATTTATTGTTAGCCATTGAAGATAAGATATCTTCCTCAGCATATTGTAGTTTTGCATTATGGCTGCAGGATCAGGGGAATACCTTACATGGCTCTGTAGGTGGTTCCATAATGTTGGTGGTACCTATCTTGTCTAGATTTTTTAGTCCGAAAGGAAAATTGTCTAGTTTGCAACTCTCAAGGAAATGCACTCTATGTGATTCAATCCATCTTAGACACATAATTTCAGGGTTTCTCCCATTTTATCATACCAATGAAATGAGTGGTGGGTTCCCTGCTTTGCTTTCAAAAAAAAAAAAGAATCACCTGAATTCCCATGGACTCACTCAATGGGTCCAATTTAGGGAAATTACTATTGTTCTAGTAGCATTACAGTTCTCATCATTTATCTCTCCTTATCGTGCCGTACATAATAGAATGGATAAAAGAGAGCAAGATTGCCCGAGGTATTTAGCAGTAGCATATGTGCTCCATTCTATTTGCATATGTTTTTACTTTTATTTTTTTTGGTTGGGGAGGGGGGTGTTGGATTGAGAGTAAAGCTAAGCCTTCCATATATTATTAGAGAAAAAGAAAGGGTGGAAGAGTGAGCAAAGTAACAATGAAAGTGAAAACAAAAGAAGAAACAGTACTTGCGGTATCTGACTCCATAAGGAAAATCCACAGTTCCCTGAAACAATAGCTTATCTTGCTTGATCTTGATTAAAAACTAGATTTTAGAGTGGTGATATGGTCATTGATTGAGAGAGAGAAAGAGAGAGAGCTTTCAGTTTCAGCTGACGCAACTGAGCCTGAGGATCTCTACTAGTCCATCCAATCAAGCACAAAAGCAATAAACTAGTTTCCTTGAACAAATTGGGCAACATTTGCTGCTCTTTTCCAAACCTTTCTGACATAAAAGCCTTTCATGAGATCACGAAAAAGAAGACATGCCCATAAGCAGTAACTCTTCCTCATTTAAAAAATGATTGGTCTCATCTCCTAGAATGGCCCAGCTCCCATTTCATATGTTAAAACACCATCTATCATCTAAGAAAGTATAGTTACCAGTATTGACATAGAACTGCAATGACTCAAGGTATGGCAGTGGCATGGTATCATTATTGGGGCCACATTGAAGGAAGTATTGGTGGTGCACACCACATCCTCACTGCCAAGTCATCCTTGATGTTCATGGAAAGATGCCAATCCATTCACACATAGACATGGACTGACCCATACTGCTATACTTTTCTTTTCCCCTAACTAACACCTTGATGAGAGAAGTATGGCTCTGTAATCATAACCATCAAGCTTTGTCCCTACTATTCAGGCCACTTTTTTTTCTTCATTCTCCAATTATTCTTTGTAAGGACTACCTCTGGGCTTATTGCAGGCTCTTTCAAATCTTTCTTACAGAATGGGCTCCACATGTTTGCAAAGTTTCAGGATCTCCAACACCATAACAGACTACCACAAACGAAATCCAGTGAAATGGTAACTTCATAGACACCTGAACCCTTCAGCCCCTTCCAGTTTCCACCATCTAGCCTCCATTCCTTGAAATCACAAACACAAATTGGCAAAAAGAATGCTCGATATGGATTGGGCAGTAGTCCCACCAACCGAAGAAAAGACAATGTGGCAATCACATGCCTGCAAGGGTACTGACATACCATGTCCATATCCCTTGGCAGCTGTCTCTGCAAGTCTTCTGACACTATTATTGGATACCTAGAAGTGTAACATCGACAAGCTAGAAACCAAACATCCAATCTTATGTGATGACTCTCTTCTCTCTCCAAGCTTGTCTTAAACCTAGCTACACCATATAGACCAGAGGTTTCAATGAAAGGAAACAAGAAATTATACAATGAAATTAACTAAAACTTCATGAATTACAAGTTAACAACACAGTTCCATCCACATCGATCTAAACTTGTAGTTAACACACCAAAAAACAAAAGATAAATATGCATAGTAGGTGGATTATTTCTATGTGCAATGCTGTTACTCACTTGAAAGTAGTGAAGTCTTTTCCTGCATCATGGAGTGGATTCCATGACCAGAGCTTGTCTGAAATGGTTGCCAGTGAATTGGGCGTAAGCAGATGCGGTGGCACCGGTACGAATTGGTCGGTTAGATTCAAGTAGCCTTGGTGGTAAGCTACCATTTTGCTGAACTCAGCAGCTGTTGTGGTGGCTGTAGAAGAAGTTGAAGGGAGTAGGGTGCCTGCTGGTACCAGTGTATCTGATGAGTTCAGTGAAGTCCCTTCTTGTTCGAGCGATGTGGTCATGTTCAACACCGGAGCCGTCGCGCCATAAACCGACATGTCATTTGCGCCACTGCAAACTCCCACTTCATGGATGTTCTCTAACTCTGATGAGGAGGAATCTGCAGTGAGCGTTGTGAAGAAGGTTGATGGATGGTGATTGTTCTTGTGCTTTTTATCGGGTCCGGTAGCATTGGAGGAGAATGGCTTGTGCATGCCGGAGAGTTCGTCTCCAACCCCACCTCTCTTGTACACTCGGCAAAGTGAGATTTCAGCCTGAAAAGAGACACAGGGTCTTGCCTAACTCAACTCCAAATAGAAACAGAAACAACAAAGTCACTTTAAAAAGAAGGAAAAAAGAGTGTTTTGGATACCTGAGAATTTTCATTAGAGAAATATCCACAGCAATGAGCAATGAATGCTTCTGGAATAAGAAGCAATAGTATTTATGTTTTTTAGCCAAACAATGTTAGGGAGTCTAAATATACTGTTAGTTCGGCTTGTTGGCATCACTCTTCCAAGGGCTTGCTCTTGATGAAGAAGGCACCGGGTTTCTTCAACAGAAAAAAGAGGTCCAGGGTACTGTACAAAAATCTCGCTAATAATATAAATATTTTGTGGTGGGAGTACGATTGGTGCATCCACATTGAAAATGATATTTCCGACTAATTACTTTCAGTGTTTGTGTTGTAAACTTTTTCAATTGTAGTATTAGAAGCCAAGAGAAGAATGACTTAATCTTAGAGAAGGTTTACTGATCATTTTTTTGGTTATATCATGAATCATGTTTTGCTAAGAATTTTCTTCCCCACTGTATGAGACCATGAGGATTCAAAACAAAAAAAAACAAAAACACCTTTCCTGTTCTCCTTTTTTTCGAACATCAGGCCCAATAATGTATACAAGAATTTGTAGAAATTTACCTTGTGATTCCGATCAGTTCCCTCCTGTGGCAAACGGTATTCATTCATGATCCAACTTGTTCGAACGCCTTTCGGAGCTTTCCCGGAATAGAAGACAAGAGTCTTCTTCAGTCCAATTGGCCTAGAGTTCTCGGACCGTATCATCTTGTCAGCCCCAGTAGCCTTCCAGTAACCTGAGGTTGTCACCCGGTTCGGCCTATCACCATTCCGATACTTCCGATCTCTAGGCACGTAAAAGAACCATTCCTTCTCTCCTATCGTAGCAAATGCTGAAAAGAAGAAGAATCTGCGAGTCAGTAGCCTGAAGTTTGCGTCTAAAGTTCTAAATCCATGAAGAGATGGAGAGCTGTAAGGAAATTAAGGAGGCTGTCGAACCGGGAAGCTCCCATGGGTCATAGCGGTAGAGGTCGAGGAAGATGATAAGTTCCATGTTGAAGCGCTTCCCCTCGACCTTGCGGCGGAGGTAGAACTCGATGAGCTCCTCCTCGGTCGGGTGGAAGCGAAAGCCAGGCATCACTAGATCGTGCTCATGACCATCCTTTTCGCCGTTGCCGCCGCCGCTCATTGCTGCTGGAATTACCATAGAATGAAGCAGCCTGTGATGTTCATTGTCTTCTCCCTTCACCCATACTCTCCTATATACTTGCCTGCAAGTGGAGTCTATCGAATGGACCGGTGCAAGTGGTGGAGAAGATATATGTGGAGGGTGAGTTACTATTAATTGTAATTTCTACTAGATTACTAGTAGCACTATGACTGTTCTCTATTTTATCCCTCTTTTCACTATAAAGAGGTGAGAAGAAAAGAAGAGGAGAAGAGAAGGAGAGAAAATGGAGGGTTAGTAGAAAGATTTCACGACTTCAGGGAGGGCCTACATGGAGGGAGAGAGGGAGAGAGAGAAAGAGAAATAGAGAGAGAGAGAGAGAGAGAGAGAGCTCCATGGAGCTGTGAAAAGATGTGAAGGAGACTCTCCAAGCTGAGGACAACTTGGCGGCGACCTAGCTCTTAGAGGTGGTTGGCTGTCTCGGGTCCTCTTGTCTTTTACCCTGATACGATCTGGAACTCTTGGAATTTCTACAAGTTTTTTTTTTCTTCCTTCTTTTTGGCTGCTTTTCTACTCATTTATTTCTCTTCTCTTTCTCTTCATTCTCCATGTATGTGCCCACAAAACCAACATAACCACATAAGAAAGAACAAGCTCATTGGTGTAGTCCACTGAAGCCTTTGAACTTATCACCATCTATATGATCATGCACATTTAACTTATTCATTCGAATTATATGAGTATACTTTTTGTATGCGCACTCATGCATGGTATTTTTGTATGTGACCTTATCTATATACTGAAAATGCCCACAAAAAGTTCGGCAGTTGATAAAGAAACATCTCGCTAATTTCAGAGCAGCGAAGGAGAGGATTACTAATATGATACTATCTTATATATAATTTTCTTCAATATTTTTACAACTGAATGGTGAATTCATTTTGGTTTGTTTGCGAAAAATCTTAAGCAACCAATTATCCAGATCCTCTCCCAAATGATCTTCTTGAGTCGCTATAAGCGCAACTGGTCCACCTTCGTCCTTATCTACAGCAAGTATAGGAACCGTTTGACATAGAAGCACCTCAGCGATTTTGTATATATATTTACTACAATCTGAGGTTGAGGGTGAAGTACACGAAGGAAGTGGAGCTAAAATACATGGATCCGATCTATAGTGCTTTTGTTGAAGATGAAGATGATCCTATGATTAGATGGCTTATGGGCCAACAGTAAGAGCTGAAGCTTGATGAACGAGGATCGCCTCCATGACCAACCAATTTTGTAGCCAGCGAGTCTAGGATCGATGCAAAGCAATGGACAAAGAGTAATATTATACACATCTTTCTAGTTGATCAGCCATAACCACAAGAAAGTCGATCACCACATAACTCCTTGGCCAGGATATCCTTTTAGAGATATGATCGAGAAATGCTTAGATAAGGCCACTACGCTATCCAGTCGACTCGGTCACAAGAGCGACATACATCCTCCCAACATAGTCAACTAGAGAGGGGCACGAAGGGTAGGCAGGCAGCGAGTAGCACGAACGGTAAAAAAGCAGCTGCCCAGACACTAAAAAAAAATAAAAGCACTTGCAACCCCAACGAAGAATGTGGAGGAGGAACTACTTTACTCATATTTAGAGACCACGAGCAACATTTCTGATGGTAATAGATCTGCTGGCTAAAGAGGGAGTGGAGGACATAAGACCACCATTTAGAAGACACAACCGCATGATGGTTTTCAATTCACCGGTGAGTCCCAATTTATACATGCTATACAAGATAGGATCACGGTACACAATCTGGTGGAGCCTGCGAGGATCCAATTACATATAGAAAACATACTCCTTGAGGTCATTCAGGAGGATATGATGTAGCTATAGATGACCTTGCATGTGAAGTAGAATCCATAGACATATTAGGTTAAGAGTCATATACTGGATTCTATTATTCGCAGCTACAGACAGCCTAAGACCCATACGGATACGAATATAGATATGGTGTGTCCAAGGCATCTTTCGGTGACTACTATTCTATGTAGTCTAGAGTATCTTATGGGTTGGATTTTACTGTTGGCTTATTCGGATAAACTCCTTCACAGCGATTTTATGAGTTAGAGGACACCTTTTAGAACCAAAGCTTCAGTGAGAGATCCGAGAATGCTTATAATCCGGAGCGCATTCTTTATAAGATAAACATATAAGACTACAATACCATTTGGTTAGAAGAGTGGGTTGATGTGTCTCCTGACTATGCTAATAATCGGATTTCTATGAGAGACATCGTCACTCGACAAAATTTTAGATATCGGTAAGTTGTTATTCTTTAAATATATGTAATTAATTGTATTATTTTATATTTTTCATCTCACTACTTGATTTGATGATATTTCATATTGCTTCTTGTAGCATATAGCATCTCACTAATCATTTTATGTTTTGTATTATTTTAAAATAACAAAATATTAAATCAAAATCAGAGAAACATAAAAAAATATCAAAAAATTTAAAAAATCAAATTGGACTTAAAATCATTAAAAAAGTTAAAAAAGATTAATTACCAATTAATTATACTTGAAAAACTCAAAAAAGGAGGGGGCATGCCGGTACAGAATGGGTACATATGCCCAAGCGTACTATGTGTCGATACAGTATTGAACCGGTACCATACCAATCCGTCCAGCGACCAGTACAGGTCCTAGCACCGGTTCAACATACCTTAATTAGGTCAATTAAGAATATAAATACTTGATATTAATTTCAATAATTTGGAGAACACCATGATTATTATTGTAATGTATTCGCAAGTCTCTGAGTTCTTAAAATTCTTGAGGTCACAAGAATGAGGTATATAAGTGTAAGGGCAAGGGGTTTGGGTAATAATATATCAGCAAGGGCCAGGAGAGAGACATTTCTGTTAGGCATGTGGGGCTGGGGTGGGGAAAATTTTTTTGCTAGGCATGGTGAAAGTTTTGGAGTCAAAGTGAAAGGTGTGATCGCTTTCTTTTGATGAAGACAAGGAGGACCACCAACTTATTTATCTTGTCCTTCTTCTGACCTTCGATGCCAATCTCACCTCACAACCTGCCGAATGAACCTTTTTGCATTTGATGGCCTCAATTCAAGTTGGCTCCAGGGGTCATTCACCTAGCCCCATCTCCTTGCTTGATGATTCCATCTCCTCGCCTTTCTACCACTCATATATCCATCAAACCTCCATCTTCATGGCCAATCCTACTTGGCCCTTTCTTAGGGAAAAAGCTAGACCATGTCTCATTAGAATGCTAGACAAGCACAGGGATCCATTAAGGAATCATGGGAGGTTCTAAATGTAAAAAAATATAAAATATATAAATAAATCTACCTCATCCTATCAACTTAAGCTTTTGGAACAAGTGGTGATTTTAATATGGTATCAGAGCAAAGGTCCTGAGTTCGAACCTTGTCTCCTTACTCTTTATTAACCTCATTATTAAAAATTTCACATGTTGGGCTCTCCCATTAAAAAAAAGTCCGGCCCACATATAAGAGAGAGTGTAAGAAAATATAAAATATATAAATAAATCTACCTCATCCTATTAGCTTAAGCTTTTGGGACAAGTGGTGATTTTAACACCAAACTGTCACCATAAAACAATGGCAACCTCTCTCTCTCTCTCTCTCTCTCTCTCTCTCTCTCTCTCTCTCTAATGTGAACATCCATCTATGAGAGAAAGGAATTGGATGTTGAGATCCTATAATGGGTGTGACTGGCTATGCCTAGAAGTATTTGGAAACAGGTGAGGTTCCACAAGCATCCCTCAACAAGCTTACAATTGTGTATATTTACAAAATGTTAACTTTTTGGAGAGTGAAAGAAAAGAAGAATCTTAAGATGCATCTTGCATTTTGTGTCCCTTTAGAAAAAGGGGGGAAAAAAATCTTGCAGTCTCTGTAACTTGGAATTTGTACATATAAAATCAAACTTCAACATCTAAAATCAAACCAAGCGATGTGGTCTTTTGAAATTATTGGCACCACCTACTCATGCCCATGAATGCAACTAGTATAAGGATGAATCAGATCAACTATATATAACTCAAGCATGTCACACTCAAGCTCTGAATGATTCCAACATGTCCTATAAACTTGAAGATAATTTGGGAAATGAGGACAACTTCGACCGACCATATATCGATGTATTATGTGTCATGTCTCACTTCATTGAATTCAAAGTTCAAGACAATTCTAGCATCAAGGGGTGGCCTTCTATTGGACATAATTGTTGTGGTCACCATGATTTGCATATAAGGTCATTTTACGCCATTAAGGACCCAAAAGACTACTTGTGAATCAGATTAGAAGTAATTTTCAAACTCAACTTTCTCTTGTCTCTTTCTGCTGGTTTAAGATGGTTTTGCCTGCCGAATTTCTAAGATTAAAACTAATGGCTATGGCGGAAGTGCATATCCATTCATCAACACCAACATGACGCAAAGGTTAAATTGGATAGTCAAACTTCCAACGAGAGAAGAAGCATATTGTGTTCAAGGAGGCCAACGGGACGGCCGACTAGGTGGCCTCCTATGTAGCCTACTACTTAGGTGGTTTTGTTTGGGTTGGAAGTGGGTCTGTTCTAGGGCCATTACGTAGTATTCTATTTTCTGATTTGTTAGCCTCATTTACACCCATAGTGTGAGCCGTTGTTGCACCAAAAAAAAAAAAACATATCTTCTGTATAGTACCATTTCTCAGAAGAAAGACCACTCCACTTGTAACAAATTTAATACTGTCTGGAAGACTTAAAACGCATCCTTGGCAAATCTTTCATACTCATGCTTTAAACACTCAAGGGTTCACTTTACATGGAAAATAAATTCTCGACAAAAAGTCTTGCCAGTTTCATTGAGGAATATAATGAAGCACATATTCAAGAATGGCTCGGCCTCTCTCAATTTCGTGACCCATAGTAAAAAATATGCGATGCCTCACGTTGCAATGGAATGTTAAACAATCATTAGAAAAGTTGGCAGTTAATTTACTAAGAATACTTCAATTCAAGGGCTGGATATACTAACTTCTATTAGTGTAATTTTAGAAATCACGTAAGAAACTGTATCAGCTTATACTTTTTTTTTTTATTAGTATGATACTGTATCAACCTATATTATTTTTTTTATTAGTATGATCTTGTTAGAGTGATTCCAGAGATCACATAAAAATTTGTATCAGTCAGTAATATTTGCCTTTGTTAACGTGATCTTATATCAACTTATATTATTTTTCTTATTTGGAGTATATACACTGGTATATATAACTCTTGAAATGTACCAAATGTGATGGACCAAAAAAATAAGATCTTTTTTCTCTCTCTTTTTCTTTTGTTTTTCTCTTCTTTTGTAAATATTTTATTATGGTATCAAAGCCACCGATCACCTAATCTATCTCCATCATCTCTTTCACTTTTGCTGTGACTGTCGTTGCTATATCTAGAAGCTTTAAAGATCCTCATTGTTGATCTATCAATCTCTATTTTCTGGTGAATTAGCACCCAAAGATCCTTTTTTTTTCGGTGAATCCACATATCCTCTGTTTCTCCGCATATTCTCTTCATCATTTTTCTTCTCAGCTTCAGATCTTCGGTTGTCCCTCCTCACCATCACTCGACTTTTTTCTCTCCATCTCTAGTTTTATTTGCTAATTCCGGCTCCTTTACCATCTAGTTTGAGATCTCTTGCTCCTTTTTAATGGTATCTCTATCTGTGAGAATCATCAACCTTCGGTTGCCTTTTATCTGAACTCTAAATAAACAACCGAACTCCAAATACGCTTGAAATCAGGAACTAGAACTCCTCCAACATTCAAGAAGCCAGGAAAAGATTTAACTACAAATGCATCATCTTTACTCCATCTCCATTGAATAGTATCCTTGACATCAGCATGTCTGACTGAAGACAACTGAATCAAATGCCTGAAGTTCCAAATCGAGATATTGCCATCATAGTTATTCTAAAAAATTAATATTCCACCAGAAGAAGTCATTAATCCAAATTCCCATTTTCTTGATAGCAACAGGAGGAGGAGAGGCAATATCAAATAATGATCCAAAAGCCATCTATTCTTCGAAGATTGATTAAAAAAGCCTGCACCCAAAGAAAGTCTTCTTCGATAGTATGAACAGATTTCCGCATCCTTCCAAAAAGAGTACGTGAACAATAATTTCCACCACCATTTCAAACAATCAACAGATTATCTTGTCTATTTATATCCCTGGATCGAGATTCTTAAACCATCAATCTATTTGTGACCCAAATATCTACTTCTGCGAGGGGCCTCATCCTTTGGAGGCACAAGCACCTGCAAGGTAGCAAGCCCTTTTGTCCTCCCTCGAATAAACTATGTCAAAATTAGTTTGAATTTTAAAAGTGATCAATTGAAGAGTTTGGAACGAAACGAATGGATAAAACTCTTTTTCTTCTAAATTAATTGATAAACAATTTTTAGACTAGTACCAAGATTTTTCTGTTCAGCAATCAAAGATTGTGGATTTGATTCTTGGATGGTGAAACCTCAAAAATCTAAAATTATGCACCATGGCTGGGTGTCCCTCCCTTCCTCACTCTCCTAAAGAATGTTAAGTTTTTTGGATGAGTGTAGTTTCCACCAGGCCACGCACGTATACAGGAAGGCGAATGGTGCCGCCAACTGAGTTATCTTTTTTGCGGCTCACCACTCGAGAGGCTTTGTCTGGGTGGACCACACATCATTGCCAGAGGATTTATGCAGTGTTTTGTTTTCTGATTTTGTTGGCCACATACACACTCGCCGGGCATGAACCGCTATTGTACCAAAAAAAATGTTAAAGTTTATTTTTTTGATCCACTATATTAGACCAATACATGAGATTTATGTTCTCAAAAATACTTTTTAAAATTTTTGATTATTCAGTTTCAATTAAAATTGAAAAATATTTTTTTGTAATATTCTCAATGAAAGGAATCTTGATGGCATGCCCATGTTTTTCTATATATAAAGAAATATAATAGAACCCTCATCATGTTACCTTTCATTTTTCCTAATAAAGTTGGTTTGATTTTGCCCTACTTTTTTTCTTAGAAAACAAATATAAACTATCTGCAAAGCAAACAGAAGTTAAATATAGCTTGATAAAGTGATCTCGCAAGCATAGTCCGCATACTCTAATAATGTGCCGCTGGCACACTATTCCGAGCTCATTTTTGCCTGTGATTACCCTCTCATTGGTAGTTAATTTTGTGGAAGATTTTTTACATTTATTTCCTTCTAAATATATAAAATTATATGAATATTGTTGTAAAATTACTATTTGCATATGCAGTATTATAAAATACTTATTTTGCAAGTATACTCATATCGTCTGAGTTGTTAAAAAATAAATAGTTTAGAATCAAAATAATTGAAATATCCTTACGGATAAACACGCAAAAAAAAGAATTTATAAGAATATTTGTTACGCCCCCGCTTCTGCGAGGCACGTGAGGCACCTAGTGCCCACATGAGGGGGAAACACGGGGCTCCCCTGCCAGATATTGTCCGATTCTGGAGGTTCACGCAAGCTGCAGGATTAGGAGGCACCCGCCTCATATGCCCAGGCTCTAGAACGAGTCTTTCCAATGTGGGACTATTGGGCCTCACACCCTTCCCACCATCGGACAAGAGCCGTTCTCGGCTCTGATACCAAATGTCACGCCTCCGCTTCTGCGGAGCACGTGAGGCACCTAATGCCCACGTGGGGGCGGAAAACACGGGGCTCCCCTGCCAGATATTATCCGGTTCCGGGGCTTCACGCAAGCGTCCTTCACCCCTTCCCGGTTTTGTTTTCCACCCAAAACGCGTCTGCAGGATTATGAGATACCCGCCTCATATGCCCAGGCTCTGTAACGAGTCTTTCTGATGTGGGACTATTAGGCCTCACAATATTTATGTACTTTTGCATACACTTAAAAAAATCTATTAAAAAAAATGATCAAACTGTGCCGAGACTCGTCAAATCTATTATGATTCGGTTGGATCAATAAGTCAAAAGAAAGTCCAAATTATATTGTTAATTTGTTTTATTTAAGATCTTAACTCAGTTAAATTGAAATATTAGAAAATTATTTTGATAATACTATTCTCTATTTAATTTTAATATAATTATTATTATTTGACTTTGTTGGCAGCTAATTTTGTTGGTATGTTTCTGAGGTTCTGTGGCCCAATTTGGTTAGGTGACCTGTTGCCATCATGTGGTTCCTGTAGGGGACTCTTTTGGGCGGTGGCACGCAAGCCCTTATATTCTTGTGATATAACTTATAAGAAAGAAATTTAGAGATGGGACGGGAAAGGCCTAAGGGGTGCCACAGTTTTTTGAAAAAAATATATATATTTCTTTTTCATTCAATTCCTAGTGAAAGCTAAAAAAAAACATTTGGGTCAATTCAAGATGAGTTGTATCACGCCGACCATGACGATGTAACTTTCAATTTATCTACGTGCGGGCATAAAAAAAAAAAAAAAAAAAAAAAAAAAAGTATGAGCTGCCTTGAAAAAGTAGACATGCATATTTCATATATATCAATAGACAAAATATTATATAAAATATATAAATAAATTTATTTTTTTTTTAAGTTTAAGTTTTTGAGACAAATGATGATTTTAACATGGTATAAAAGCAGACATCCTGAGTTCGAAGTAAAAAAATATAAAATATATAAATAAATCTATCTCATCCTGCAAGCTTAAGCTTTTGGAATAAATGGTGATTTTAAGCTTTTTGGAATGAGGTAACTTTATTTATATATTTTATATCTTTTTACAGTTCTGATATTATCCTGTGAAACTATTTTAGATAAAAAGGAGTTAAGAAAGGAAGCCAATAACGGGTCAGAAAGCTCTTTAATCTTATTGTAGAACTATTTATCATTTTTTCTGAGAATAGCGGAGTCAAGTATCCAACAATGGGACGATATTTTTTGCGATCGTTTTCTTGTCAAAATTATTTAAGTAGAAGAAGATCTCTGAAGCACACTGAGCTTCTTTGTGATCATTTTTCTTGGTTTTTTTTTTTTTAATGCGTCCTATTTGGCATGACTAATTCAAGAGCTACAACCTATTTGATGTATATGGCTACTGTACCGCGATATATGATGCATGTGACTTAGAGTCCTTGGAGTACTGTATGATGGATGATTGTGATTCCATCAATTAATGAAATATTTGATATGTTTGGACGAATTGATACAACACTTGTCACCGTCATTTTCTTTTGGTTTGTTTGAATTGGTCCAACACTCCTTCTAAAACATTAATCAAAGAAGAACACAAGGATTTATAAAGATGTAGATGTTTGTGAGGTTGAAACTCCCATGGTCCATGGGCACAAAAAGACTTATATTCTGAAAATATTGTTACTAAATAAGAACACGTGTACATGTACATGTACACTGTACAGGAAAGGAAGCCACACTTTATAACATTATTCTCCTCTCCTTCCAAGAGTCAAGTAAAAAAAAACTTACCACTCTGAATAGGCCATGGAATTGAATTCCCTCGTATGTTACGGTTTTAACATTTAACGGACTAGGGGCCGTTGGATTCATCCAATTGATATGGGGGGTGGGGGATGATGCTGGCACAGCTCTGGCGTTGACTCTGACGTTAACTGATAGGATTGGGCCCTGACCCGTCGCTCGGTATGTCTCGTTGTGGGGCTGCACCATTTGCTTCTCTGTAGATATGTGTGGCCTGATAGGCGCCACACTCCTGCAATAATCTACGAATATCGAGGAGCAGCGGCCTACCCTCACTTGCATGATCCCGACCCCGGATCCAGTCGATCACCGTAGCCAAGTCGCCCTTGAGAATGAGCCGGTCCGTACCAAGTGTCCGTTAGGCATAGGAGATGCTCTTCCAGGCAGCTCTGAGCTCAACACACACCACCAAAGAGTCGAAGATCCATTGAGCCCCTACCGCCACTAGTCTGGAATCATGATCTCTGATAATGAAGCCTGTGCCTCCACCTCTCCCATCATCAGCTACACTGCCATCAAAATTTGCGGGAAAGGATGATCGTGCCATCTCTCTTGGAGGGGAAATCCATGCAAAAAAAAATTGATTACTAGAAGGAGAAAATTTCTTCGCTATATTAAAAAATATGTTGGACTTTGCGGTTTTGCCATTTTTTTCTACGAATAAAACATTATTTGATTTACAATTCAAATTTTATTATACAATAATCATCAAGATGAACATCTTCGAAATCAAAATAGGATACATAACTAATCTCAATCCATTCTCCTGCATCCAATTCTCACATCCCATGAGATTTTTCTATGCTTCCGATCGTTTTCTCTCTAACCTAACCCTATGCTCTACCAAATCATTTTTTTTATCTGTCTCTCTGTTTTAGCAATCTTATTCGCCTTCAATCTCTATATCCTTTTTTTTCATTTCTTATGTATCAATTTAATATTATTTACTATTTATCAATTTTTTGTGAAATACATATTATGTACCTCTATGCTAGTTTAATTTTGAAAAAGGGATATAAGGGATACATATTAAAATCTACCTACTTTGATGCTCAAGATGTACCTGGTTCTCTCAAACTTTCTCGCTATGTGTGTAGACTACATCAACTCGGGGTAATGTGCATCTCAATGAAGTTGAGTGCAAGTTAAGAGCTATGTGGGAGGGATTGGTTTATGCCCACTAGTTTATGCTATTTAAGTCGACACTTCCATGATACTGTAATGATTGAAGCTTGTAGTTATATATACTTAAGGACTTTGTAAAGCAGCCATTACAAAAAAAAAAAAAAAAAATCATATATCTAATTACTAATATAAATATAATATAGATTACTAATAAGAATAAAATCTAGATACTAATCTAATAATAATAATAACTTAAGGGAGAGAACTGGATTTGGCTACATTCAATGACCACCGCTCAGATTTGCTTAAGTTTATATTGAATAATGAGGGTCCTACATTAATGATCTAGATTATTGGATATGATCTACTACCTCTAAACTACTTATACACCAAAAATTAAATAATTTTTAGACTCCTAGGCTATGATCAATATATATATATAGTTTAATTTTATTTAGATTGTCAAATTTTTTTGACCATTTGATGTATAAGATAGAAGTCTTTAAATCACATAATTTTTAATGAGTAAGTACTTTAAGATGATAGATCACATTCAATGCTCGGATTATTAATATGGGACCTCTATGTCCAATATAGATCTAACCAAATCCAAATGGAGATCCACTCAAGTATAGCCAAATCTCTCTCTCTCTCTCTCTCTCTCTCTCTCTCTCTCTCTCTCTCTCTCTATATATATATATATATCAATGTCAGGATGACTCATAGTCTAAATGCCCAGATCATTGAATAAAGTAGACTTTCTTATCAAGAGGGCCGGGCTGAGTACAAGTCGGGCTTAGCCCCATGCATAATGAAAATTATGCCAAGCCCGAGCTTGGTAGCTTCAGACGTGGGGTCGAGCCTTAGGACTTTTGGATTGCAACAATGGTAAGATAAGGAGGGGATGATATGGTGGTGGTGAGAGGGTAAGGAGGAGATCATGCGATAGCGGCAAGAGGCGGAGCAAACGATGCAATCGCGGCAAGAGGAAGCGTGGATGATGCAACAAGGAGGCATGGTGAGTTGAGGAGGGCATGGCATTAGGGATTTAAGAGTTGTAGGTTAGGGATATAATTTTGTAAGACTCTAAGGATATTTAAAAAATGTCACATATATTTTCGACTCATTTGGTTTGCGGAAAAAAAAAATTTCTTACTAAAATATTTTTTTTGGAAAGCTGATTTCTGAAAAAATGATGCATAAGAAAATAAGTTTGGCATGTTTAGTTGACCATAAAAAAGTGACACATTCCATAGTGGTTAATGTTTAGTTGAGCATCTTCTTTTCTAAAAAATTTATGTGAAATAATTATTATACCTTTAATAAAGGAAACGACCTTATTCATGTATTTTGATGACTTAAGAGTGGTTTTAGAAGAAAAAAAAAATCTAATTCCCAACCAGTGGGAACGTAGCTTTTCCATATCCTTCATGGACTTCTCTTTTCTATAAGTTTTTCTTCATTTTTTTGTTGATCACACTTTTTTCTCTCTTTTTTTCACGAAATATGCAAATCCTTTATATATAGTATCTTTATTAATTTCAATAACATGCCTGAGCTTGGCCCGTTTGAAGAATGAGCTGCCATTTCTGGCCCGATCCGGCCCAATAGGCTGGAAAAGGCAAGTCCAGATCTATCTAAAACGCGTTGGGCTCGGGTAGGGCATCCGGCTTTTGAGCAGGCCCAGAATAAAGAGCCGGCCCGGAATGATAAATCTACGTGGCATTCCATATTATTCCACGTAGGACCATCACACAAGGTCACCCGGAGAACTCGTGGGGTGGCTGACCGGAGCTTTAAAGATGCTTCGCTTTAATGGTCTCGCAATCAGCTGCGAACTCCAACCGCCTTTCATTTCCCCCCAAACGCCCCACAAAATCACCACGGAGCTCAGAGCGAGAATCGACACAATGGCAGGAACGACGGCGGCGGCGGCGGCGGCGGCGGCGGAGACGGAGGAGCGGCGTGTGTGCGTCACCGGCGGCAACGGCTTCATTGGCAGTTGGCTGGTCCGCGCCCTCCTCGAGAAGGGTTACGCCGTCACCGCCACCATCCAGCCCGGCGCCGACGCCGCCCACCTGCGCTTCCTCCCAGGCGGCGGCGGCGACCCCTCGCGTCTCCTCCTCATCCACGAGGCCGACCTCCTCGACGCCCCAGCCCTTGCCGCCGCCGTCGCCGGCTGCCGCGCCGGCGTCTTCCACGTGGCGTCCCCCTGCACCCTCGAGGACCCGGCGGACCCTCAGCGGGAGCTCGTTCTGCCGGCGGTGCAGGGGACGCTCAACGTGCTGGAGGCGGCGCGTGCGGCCGGAGTCCGGCGGGTGGTGATCACCTCCTCGATCTCCGCCATGGTTCCCAATCCCCGCTGGGCCCGGGACCATCCGGGGCGGCCGGTCGATGAGGAGTGCTGGACCGATCTCGATTACTGTAAGGCTCGCAAGGTGAGGTTTTTCTCTGTCCTCTCTTCCCTCCCAAAATTTCCAGGGTTAGGGTTTCTCTCTTGTAGAAGCCGGAGAGGCTTGTTTCTTTAATGCGCTTAATGATGTTAGTCCGGTTCCTTTGCTGGGTGTAAGTGGATAGATCTGGTCACCGCTTAAATGGGAGAAGCATAGGGTTACCAGATTTTTATAATTGATCATCGGTTGTCCACACTGACTATATTATAAACTGGCTGATCGTGCATGATTAGGTTTATTTTTTTCTCGAATTCTTAGTTGTCTAAGAATGACCACAAATGGCTGAAGTAATCGATAACAATTCCATATGTTAGACTGCTGTTTGAACAATTACGGCCATGGTTGCCATAGTTGATTACTTATCATTATGTTTAGATAAAATTGCTTGTGCTTGGTAATGGCTGCCGAAGTTTGATTATAGGAGGCTTGCTTTGAGGGTGGTTCTTAAAATTATATGTGACTAGTTAGATGGTTTAGTTTGCTGGTATATATGATCATGTGTGTTATGGACTATGGTGAATCATGATCTCACCATGTTTGGTAATAATTAACCATCTTTCGCCTATTTGGATGTCCAATAAGACAAGTAAGAATCCAATGCTTTTAACTTCATGATGGTGGCATTAAGTCCTTAACTATAATAAATCACAGATGACCAGATGACCATTTTTTATTTTTTGATGAAAGTTTAGACCAGATTCTGAGTGTACTTATCATGTTCGGTTTTTCAGTGGAAGATGCTTGGAATGGAGTATGCCTGAATGTAAAATTGAGACCTAGAAATTGACATTCTTGGCAAATTATGTTATAACATCCAGAGCATATTACCCAGCGAAATCTTTGCATATAATGTGCAAATAGAACTCCACAGCTTTACAACTGTACTGAAGAAGAACATCAGGGTGCTTCTGTCATGTTGTTCAAAATTTCACCTACATGTGTAAAGTTCCTCGTGTAGGATAACATGGAGATCCTACATGATTCATGAATTGGAAGGGACAGTCATCTAACACAAAGAGACTTGTTCTCATATAAATATTCTTAGCTCTGGCACCTGATTTCGAGTAGAGAGTTTTGTTCTATTCAAGAAAAAGGTAATGTATTAGCTCTATCTGTATAAAAGATTGCATGTTCCCAATCACAGTGTTAATAAACAGTTCTGGTATTAAAAACCCTTAACTAGAGAGATTGATAATTCTTAGTGTTAAAACCAAGATAATAGGTAATTTCTACTTGTAAAAAGTTAAATTATCAAAAATAAAGTACCAAATCCAGCTTAAAAGAAATGAAATTCTTCAAATGGTGTTCTCATAAAAGGAAATCATTTTAACATGTGAATACATGAATGTACTGAAATATGTACATATTACGGGGGTAGGAGGAAGGTAGATATCAAGAAAGTGATAATGAAATAACTATAAGTGGTGCTGGTAAAGAATGTCTCGCTGGTGAATCAGGAAGAAATGAAATGGTAGAGTAATAGGATACTGTTGTTTAGATAGTATGAGCTTACCTCTTCCTTTATAATAGAAAAAAAAGAAATTGATTTGAAACCATGTTTATAAGTAAGAGAGACAAAAATACGTTCACCAAGCATGTTAAGAAAAACTAACATGTTCAAGCGCATTTTTATTTAGAAGAATTATATTTTTCTTGAGAGAAATACATGTTTCTTAATAATTCTTCTCAAAACCAAAAACTAGACAAAACAGCAATACATATATCACAATTTTTTTAAGATGATAATGCTTTAATTTGGGAGAACAAAATATTTGCAAGATGGCAACAGCTAGAGACCCTAATCTTATTAATATGATGGCTAGGCTTGATGTCAGCAATAAGGAATGCAGAACCAAGATTTCAATGATGTCTATATCCCCAAATAATGGAACCCCACTGAACCTTTTATTTTCTGTCGTAATGGAAATAATATCCATTATTAGCAAATATAACAGGAAATAAAGGACAAAAATGTGAAAAAAGTATTTTCTGCTCAAATCATTGTTCACCAAATAAAAAAAATATTTACATTTCGTGTGCAGGTTTAATTTAAAAATGCATTATTTTGCTGAACAGTGAAAATTGAAATTGATAATTGGTACCACTGCGATGGACTAGGTATGTATGTCCGGTGTTGTGGATCTATCACACGGACTCTCTTTTATCTGGTACAGTACTGCCGGGGAGGACCAGGTCTGTAATCCTTGCTGCCAAAAGATGATCCAACCTTTAGGATAAAAACAAAACTGGAGAGACACTGCATGCTATAAGTTCTAGTTTTCATCAACTTTACATTTGTGTCTTAGGATATTTAGAGGAATTTCGGGATGATTTTAATTTTTACATGCATCTCTATTAAAATTGTGGTGATTTATCTTTAGAACTCTAGTTTCATCATCTATATAGAATTCCAAAAATGTTAGAGGTATGATCTTGCTAAGACATATTTCTAATTCTGTTATTACTAACAGGAAGAAATATATTTAGAGTCTTAGATGTGCCAATCCCGTAAAAGACCAAGAAATCTAATCATGCTCAAAATGATCAATGATCAATTCCTACAATCTTCAAATACGCTTATCTATGATTTTTATTGAATTTATTGTCACTAGTTCTAGCACGTTGTGTTCAAGCAAATATGAAATTTGAAAACTCCATAATCATGATGTTAATGTTCTTCCCTCAAATTTAGGTACTATTTTTATACTGGTTAAATTGATTTTTCCCCTAGAAATGGTACCCAGTGTCCAAGACGATGGCAGAGAAAGCAGCTTGGGAATACGCAGAAAAGCACAAGTTGGATGTAGTGACCATCAACCCATCCACATGCCTTGGTCCCCTCTTGCAGCCTGGTCTCAATGCCAGCTCCGCTGTCCTCCAACAACTCTTACAAGGTTCACATAATTAACATTTAAATTATAACTCTTTGTTTTTGTTACATGCATACGTACATTGTGATCATGTTATTTTGTTAAACAGGATCAAAAGACACTCATGAGTATCACTGGCTGGGCTGTGTGCATGTGTGTGATGTTGCTGCTGCTCAGGTCTTGCTCTTAGAGACGCCTAATGCATCTGGGAGGTACCTATGCACAAATGGAATATATCAGTTCAAGGACTTTGCCGAAACTGTCGCTAAGCTTTGCCCTGGGTACAACGTAGAAAGGTAACTAGCTTTGACTAGCTTGTCTTTCTTAAACCACAGTATCTTCCATTGATGTAGTAGGTATTAGAAAATATGAAAAAGGTCAAATTATAGTATTCTAATGCAGGAGGATTGCAAAACCTCACTTGCTACTCGATTCTAATGGAGTGTAGTTCCTAATTTGTGTTTTAAAATTATTAAATAGATCTGCATCATTATAGTAGTACACAATTTTTATCTGAAAATAGCACATTTGTAGTCATGATTATCGTTATTGCATGGGGCAAATAAATCTTACCCTGCTTTAATTCCTTTCTCTGATTTTTTTTTTTTTAACAAAAGGCTTATCATGGTCTTGTAGCAGCCAGCCTGGAGCTGCTAATAATAAGCTACAGTAGTGCAGCAGTAATCCTAGGGGAGTTGTGAAAATGGAGAGATGGTATTCTTTTCCTCTGTCAGAACATTCTGGTCTGACAGGAACTTTCCAGTAAGAAGATTGTAATCTTATGCAAGATTGGGGATCATTTTTAAATTGCAATATGCTTAAAGATTCATGTGAAGACACCTTAGTTAGTTTGGAATGAGGACTTGGATAGCTTTGGCCGGTATAAGTACAAGGTCCAGTTATCCATTTCCACCCGTCAAGACATTGGCTTGAACCCTCCAATGGCAAGGAACGGTAATATTGCTCTATTATGATCTGAGTGCAGCAGAGTTGAAATATGGAAATACCCTCTCCACATGCAAGGGTAAGATTACTTACATCTAACTCTCCTCAGACCTGCAGTAGCAGGGCCTCATGCACTGGGATGCCTCAACAGTGGCATGCAAAAAATTCTGCTTATCATATCTGTTGTCCCCTTGCCCCTTTATGATTGTCCATGTTTTTAGCCAGAATGGTGGGCATCCATTCTGAACTTTGGCTAGTTCTCGGGGTTAAGGAAAGCAAGTGACAGATAAGGGTGACATTCTTCTTTGATGGGGCCACAGTTAGTTATATCTGAGAGAATAAAGACATCTATGTTTTGCTTAGATATTGCTCATGGTCCACAAGCTTCTTTTTATCCATTTATTGTCTATTTTTTGAGGATGACCATATGCTTTGATCGCAGATGTCATTTTGAAGTAAAATTTCTTCTTTGTTGCATAATGAGATCTCACTGTTACACTTCAACATGTTTCCACTTATCTTGCCTAGTCAGTTAAGTACTAGGATTTTCAGCCTTGACCTTAGAGAGTGAAATCCTTCTGATCTTGTCCCAAGTTATTGGTTTTTCCTTCTATTTTTCTGCTTTTATAAATCCAAAATGAGAAGTTGCAGCGATAAGAGCAACAGCAGCTGACATTACTTTAATTAGATCTCACATTGAAATTTTACCCACATTGATGTTGAGGATGATACGCATCATTTATCATCTCTTATATAATTATATGTTATGCATCCTGCACTGGCATGTAATTGCCTCTGTTCCGTCTTTCGTGCTAATACTTTATCAAGATTTCTTGTTGTACTCTTTTTTAATGATCAGTCAAGATCTTAAATTGATCCTGATGTTTGTTTTTGCCCCTACAATTTGCTTTCGAGGCAACTGCATCCACCCTATCTGGCAACTTACGCACTTGAACTTGGCCTCATGTTTTATCTAAGAGCCATCTTGTCCTGTCCACAGTGCAATGTATGCAGCCTCTAAGATATTTTCTGGATTGTTTACCCTTCCATGCTTCAGCTAATTTTATACTTTCCACTCAGGAAGCATTGCTATCAGTTTGCATTATTTAGAAGATCTTTGTGTCAGTTGTTAACACCGATGTTAAACAGTTTTACTGAAGAAACTCAACCGGGACTTGTGGCATGCAAAGATGCAGCAAAGAAGCTGATTGATCTTGGCCTGGTCTTCAGGCCAAGAGAAGAAGCAATCAAGGACGCCGAGGCAAGCCTGAACGCGAAGGGCTTCCTGGGTCAGCATCAGCTACAAATTTAATACGAGTAATCTCTATATTAAGATTGAGATTCACTATGTTTATCGGCTAATAAATCTTGTAATTATCCAATAAAGTCCTTTTCTTTGTGATATGTTTCGATCATGTCTCTAACCTCTATGTAAGAATCTGATACCTTCTCAATAACTTCTTTTCCACTGAACAGTGCTATCCTTTTTTCTGTGCTATGGAGATATATTCCATGTTTCATGTGCTGTAGAATGCCATAAATGTTTTATAAAGTGGGGTGGTCGCTCTATTATTGTAGATCACCAGTCCCATTAAAGCTCAATGTAATAGCTTTAGAAGTAAAAGCTTCCAAAGAGCATTGAACTTGGCATCCACTTTCTGGCTATCCTTTTACCAATCACTTCCCCACAAGAAACCACATTTTAAAAGAAATGCATGGTAGATCCCACCCATCATCAAAATCCTCCAACATATTTTTAAGTGATGGGGTATTGGATATGGGTGAGTAGTGAAGGAAACACGCACTGACATGGGTGGATGAGCTGTGGGGCCCGATGATTGTGGGTCCCTGCTGACATGGCAGCATCAGAAGCCACTATGTGCTAGGGTCATATGCCTGTTCTGAGGTGGCTTTGTGCCCCTCAAAGCAGGCAAACGTCTAAAAAAAACATGAGCTATGCCCCTTTGGCATGGCTCTCAGTTCATCCTCCTGCTCTCCATCCCATTCTTTTCTTCCGGTTCTCATCAACACCATGTGCTTCAACTCCCCCACCCTTTGCCCTCCTCTTCTTTAAAGAAAAGAATCTTGCTTTACTGTGTGAGTGAGAGAGAGCACATGCAAGTCCAATCATGGAGGTTCTTCTACTGGCATTGCATGTGACTCAATCACTGCAAGCCACTCCCACCCCCTTCTTTGCCTCCACCTCTTCCCTTTCAAATTCCCCATATATCAACCACTCTCTTAACCCTCTTAAACCAATGACACAATGAGCACTTCCTCAGCTACTACGACTGCAACTTCTCGCTCTTGGTAACAATCTAGAACTCTTTCCTTATGAGATGTACTGTTCCTTTCTACTCCATATCTTGCATTTCTCTTCTCCTTTATTGCTACTTGCTTTGTTTGAAGGTCTGTTAGTGAGGATTCATTGAGAAGGTATGTATCGTACGCAAGCGAGAGCTGCATTCAGGAGCTGCTATCTGCATCAGACTCAAGCCGGGCCGAAGGTGGTGATGGATGGAAAGTGTTGGCATTTGAAAATGGTGTTGAGATATCGAAGCGGTGCTCAGGCTCACCGCATGTCTTCCGTGGCAGGTGGCTGCTCCGTTCAGTCTCGCCGCAGCAGTTCATCACCGTCGCCACTGCTATTGACGCTGCTAAGGTGATTCAAACACTTGGTTGTGTTTTCTAATGCTTTTTATGAAGGCTTAATTACTGAAAAAATTC
Organism: Phoenix dactylifera; assembly: GCF_009389715.1. Lineage (NCBI taxonomy): Eukaryota > Viridiplantae > Streptophyta > Magnoliopsida > Arecales > Arecaceae > Phoenix > Phoenix dactylifera. The sequence continues at coordinate 95,034 of NW_024068688.1, forward strand.
TGTAGTTAAGCATGTTTTTTGATTTTAACATATCGTTCCAATTTTTGCAATTGAGTATGGGTAGATTATAAAGTGTTGCAATGTTGGCATGTCATCAACCAGCATATAATTTTGCCATTAAAGTACTTCCACAGAAATGACATAGAAAATAACAATAATAAGATGAAAATGATGTAGAATAAACCAAGTTAAATTGGAAATGAAAGGCTTTTCTCCACTGTCTTCCTTCTACCCAAACCCTTCCCCTCCTCCTCGTCCATCCCCTCCCAACTCCCTCTACCTCCGCCTTCCCCTTCCTTTAACTCCCTTTCCATCTCCCCCTCCCTATATATATATATATATATATATATATATATCTGTATCTTCCATTGCATGTTTCTGACCGTTTCCTCCTTTAATTTTTCTTTACTCTTTTTTTAAGCTGCCTCCACTTTTTTATTGATTCCAAAATTATACTTTGCTAAATGCCAAAACTATCTCCTTGTTTACCATATTACCATTTAGAATCATCACTAGCATCCTGCTTCCAGTCATTGAGACATACAGTAGTTTAAAAAAACGGCATAAATATTCATGTTATGTTTAGTTGTTAGACTCAAATGAAGAATGGTTTGATATTTCAAGTCAAACATGCTTGTTATATTCATACCTTTTTCTTTTTGTTACTTTCATAACTGCATTCTAAAATCCTAACTTATCAGTAGAGAAATTCATCTAAAACATATTTATTCATCCAAGGTGGCATTGCTTGGAGCATTTATATTAACATAACGTCTATATTTCTGCACCAGCAATGGGATCCCGATCTAGTGGAAGCCAAATATATAAAGGACCTTAACGATAATCTCAGCATTATTCGCCTAAGGTTTGGTGATGCCTCGAAACCACTCTTCAAGAACAGAGAATTTATAGTTTACGAGCGACGGGAGACAATGGATGATGGAACTCTTGTAAGTACACTCTTAAAACTTCCCAATGCCAAAACCAATGTTCTTTCTTATTGCCTTGCTCCATGTAAGTAAATAAGAAACCAGTTGGTTTTGGTTTAGGTGGTTGCTGTGGCATCTCTACCGAAGGAGCTCGCTGCAGGATTGCAGCCTAAGAAGAATAATTCCATTAGAGGGCTATTGCTGCAGTCTGGATGGGTGGTTGAGAAGCTTGAGGATGACTCCTGCATGGTGACTTACGTCGTTCAGGTAACAATATTTTTTATAGCGTTTCTCATGCAATGAAGTGTTTTCTAAGAAACCGATTGAGTTAACAAAACTGATGTAAAAGGCTTGAAATAGGAAACATCCAAAAATACAATACAAACTATTGGTAAGCAAGAAATAAGCATATCCATTTTACTCTGCTAGCACCTGTATTATCTGTCAGGGTCTCATACATATGGTAGTAGGGAGAGAGTAACATGGAGGTTACTTCGCATATAATATTCGTATATAATACATGTGCCGATGGTTATTTATTTGTTTTTTTATTTGTTTATAAAGTGTAGTTTCCAATTTTCCTAAAATTAAGCAGTATTTTTTTGTATTTTGCAATCTTTCCTGTTCAAAATTGCTTTCTGCATACACAAGCATGCACATGTGCGCACACATGCATAATCCATAGTAATAACTACATTCATTCATGGATTTATGCACAATGCATTTGTATGTGCGTGCACACATATATTCGCCGTATACACGGAAACACACACACACAAACACAAACACAAAGCCCAACCTATCTTGGTCAAATTTGGGAATTAGAATTTTGAATAGAACCCCACAAGTTAAAACAGGTCTATAATTTAGATCTATCAGGTTAAACTTGGGTGCAATCCCACTGGGCCTCTTCTGCATGGATAGAAATATGTTAGTGAGAATTATACTCTCACTTTTAAATGTCATGTAACATGTTTAACCTTGCAAACAACATATATGACATATTATGACAAAATTATGCATTTTGCTGTTAGGATATGTGGGTGGTTTAGAAAATTTGCAGCATTTGATATTCCCCTAGGTCAATCTACTTGGTCAGTTGGATCGCAAAATCTGCATCACAAATAGGGTTAGACTCGTCGTCGAGGTTGGCCCTGTTGAATTTTATTTGGCTGGACTGTATTCCAAGTAGTGTAAGTTTTAGGTACTTAGATGTCTTTGGATCGGGCCTGGTCTCTGTGAAACCATTCATTGGTCAGGTCCAGGACAGACCTGACTCCAGCTGCAATATCTAGTCATATTTCCACTTTCATCTCAAGTTTCATTTTGTTCATATTATCATGACTGCCGTGCGATGTTGATGAGGAGCTGCTTCTCCTCCTAGTTTGTGGAGAAAGAAGTCTCATCTTTTTTATTTTTCGGTTGTTGTTATGTTGCAGTTAGATCCGGCTGGATGGTTGCCCAAATGTTTTGTAAACAGACTCAACACGAAGCTGGTTATGATCATCGAAAATCTTAAAAAATTAGTTCAAACATGTCCTATGAATGGTGCGATGTGATTACGTTACTAGAGAAGAAAAAAGGTGCAACGATCATATATGTGTAACTAAATATACATATAAGATGGTAATGAAAACAGCTTATTTCTTCGTCTCATACTCGTATTTTACCCTTTTTTATTATCCAAGAAATGAATCAGTGATATACAGAGGTTATTCTGGAAACGAATTCTCATCCTCAGCTGTTATCTAAAATGTACTTTTCGTATAAGATGATAACTGTAGAAGCACCCTTGAAGCCATTACAATGGCCTTTTTTTATTAAAAATCCTTTTTCGGACAATGTATGTCAACAGCAAAAGACCAGATCAGTTGCGGTCTAGGGCAACTGACTCTAGGAAAATTATATCACCAACTACTGTAACTCCTAGTTAATGACACTTTAAAACGATCATACTTTAATTCTTTTCTTTTTCAAAATAAAAACTCTCACTTTCAAATAAATGTAAATTCAGTCGATTTTCAGATGAATCAGTGATAAATTTATAGACCTATCTCATCCTCAGCTGATTTGCAGTCTAATTGCATCTCATTATCCTAATACAGTTGATTGTCTCAACAAGTCTCAATAAACTGTCATCAATATATGTAACTCAATCATTGCAGCTAATTTGTCCTTCTCATGAGCGTTCCAGATTCAGAGTTGAATTCACACAAGGAGGTTGGCATCGCCATCTGCAACCTCTTCTTCCAAAAAGTGAAAACAGTTTAAAATACCAATAATCACAATGATTTGGTACCAATACAAGGAATCCTCTTGGTACCTGGACAGCAAAACAGAGGTGATTTATTATTTATTTATATGATACCGATGTAGGGGGAATACCAATACCAGTATCTTACTAGTGCGATCCAAGTGACCAGTATGGACTAGCGGGCACCAATATTTAAATCCTTGAATGAGCATATGATGATGAAGAATACACCATTTCAATCACATATGTGAATGAAGAGCAGTTTTTTTATGCATTCTAGATCCTGTTGAGATAGGCCTTTAAGATTCATCCTCCTTAATTATCCAATCCACATACCCATCCATATTGCAAGTTTATAAAGGATATGTTTGCATGATTATTGTCAATGATCCGCTGCACGCTTATTGTCCTATGGTATCAAATATCCATAGTCCATGTCTCTCTTTCCCTAAACCAACCAAACCCTAGTTCCTCAGATATCTCAACTAGGTTCTGATATTTCAGGAAACTACCTTGGTTGTTGGTCCTACAATGCCTTCTTGAAGTTGTTGATTTTGGATGCCTGTAATTCCAATATCATTCTGCAGTACCGTGGTGCTCAAATGCAAAGGCTGGAGATGATGGAGAGCAGAGTAAACTTCAACATTCTTATCCCAACTCATACTGCCTGAGAACTTTGTCTTGCTGCAAACCCTACAATCAAAAATTTGCATGTCAGAAAAATCACCTATTACATGAACAATGCAGGAAATAAGACACGGACACCTTGTTACCTTACCTTTTCAAAATTATGCTCAACTTTCTTAGAGTGAAGAGTCATGGAAACCTTATTTTGCTTAAAAAGAAAAGAAAGAAAAAAAAAGGAAAGAGGGGGGGAGGCATGGGGGTGTTTACATAGGCCCAGAAGATAATACCTTTACAACTAGTCCATTGAAACAATAAACAAAACATGTTCCAGTCCCACACTGCATATTCAAGACAATTTGAATGTTGGCATGCATATTCTGAAAAGGAATTTGGATTCCTTGTTGCACATTCCAGGCTGATTTTCCATTATTCTAAGATAACAGAATTCACTGAATTGGAAAGTGAAAAAGAAATTCCATCAATACAAACCACCCTTGGGCAACCTTTGCCACTGGCTGAATCAGTTTGCGTATTTTGATAAAATACTACAGACGAGTTTCCCAGACCACTACAACAATCAGACTCTATGCCAGAAACTAATAAATCTTTATACAACCAATCTCAGGAAATAAAGCTTTTCAATATAACGGTGGAAGGAATAATACAGAAAATAAAACACCTCACCACTGCTGAAGCCAATGATGGCATCAATAATACAAAAGGGATAAAATGATGTATATCAGTTTGGCTTGACAGCTCCAGACTGCATCAGCTCATCTTATAAGCCCAACCATGCTCATTCAGATACACTTGCACAGCTTGCTTGATGGCCAGATTTGGTACCAACTGGTGTTGATCGAGTGGTTCCCTTGTAACTGGGTCAAACTTGCCCACCTACAGTCGAGGCTTTGATGCATAAATATGCGGAAGGCAATAACATAAAAGTTAGACAATGGCAAATCTACAACAAGAAAAATGAAACACCTGATTAAGATGTTCAAGCAGCACTGCCTTTTCATAGGTAACACCACTTGGAGTGATAACAGGATCCCGGAAGATATCAAGTGTAATCTTACAGCACAGGTAGTCAGGCACCTATAATATCAAGTATAGAAAATATTACTGGTCCAACGGATGATACATATGTAGGGATCATAAGAGTGAGTTTCTCACTTGTGTCAGTGTGTCAGCTTGTGCAGCTTTCCTAAAGATCGCCTGCAGGAATTCAAGTTGTACAGAGTGATCATGTGCAGCATCTTTAGAGGCATGTTCAGCTCGGGAATCATCAAGAAAGTGATACTCTGCCAAAGCTTTCTCACAGGTTTCCCTGATTTGTCAGTGCACGTTTTGGTGAGACTAAGTCTATAATAGGTCTTGATGCCTGTATTGCTTCATAAATTAAAGATAAGAAATGGAAATGGAAACAACCAATGATAAGATGTCACCTACTTCAAGTTTTGCAGCCTCCATGCACGCTTGCTGGATGAATGTTCCCATTCCATGTATTTGGCTTTGGCAAGAGACTGCCAAATCTCCTCCACCATACAGCCCACAGGGTTTGTCCCTCTCCCAAGATCAAAAGCCTGTTTTAGGGGGTATAGGGACAAGTTAATTAAGATTCAAGAGTAGCTCAAAGATGACTAAAATATGATGCCACAGAACGCATTAAAGTTAAAACTAGGATGACACAACATGATTCGAACAAAACTAAACCCAATAGGACTTTGTGGATGGATATGCTGTCTCGAGATTGATAATTGGTCAATTTTAATGCAAAAAGATCAGAGTTTTAGTGTGATTTTACATTGGCATGACCCAAAAGGATTACAGTTTTTTTATCCTACAACTACAAATCCCATATCACAGAGCAGTAGTGACTATTAACTTTAATCAGCCCATCTAGCATCTCACCAGCCACTTCTCCAAGTGACAATAGAAAAGGTCTCCACTAAAGTCCAATGGTAAATACGAGGTTGTTTTTTTTATAAAAAAAAGTAATTATTTAATGCAATGTTCGCCGAACTGGTATCGAGACCCATACCGGTCGGCGTCCGGTACGGATCAAAACTGGTTCGAACCGGATGGAACCGTCCGATTCCGTCTGATTCTGGCTGGTTCCAGCCAGAGCCAATCAGGTTTCTAGAACTGACCCGGTCGGAGACCCAGTCGGCTCGGTTCGGCTTTTCTTGATTTAATGTGATCAAGTGTGAAGCATGGTAACAATACAATAATACACTAATACACTAATACTAATACAAATACACAATACAATAAATTGATCAACAAAATACAAATACACTAATATGGCATATCCTGTTTTTTTTTTAAAGGAATGAAACTAGAGGAAGGACAATGAGTAATATATATAATATATCTAATAACTGGTAATACATTATAAATATAATTTTTTCAGTTTCTTACTACAGTTATAGGTTTCTCCACTTATTTCAGAAAGGTGCTCTTTCTTGTCATATGTGATATCATTTTCAAAAGGAGTAAGAATATGCAGCATGCATTAAATCAGTATTCAATATCTGTAAGATATAGACAATGCTATTCTAACGTAACATCGTTGCTTCAAATGATATCAATTATCACAGGTACATGAAGGACAAAAAAAAAAAAAAAAAAAAGCTTACAGAACCTTAGACACAAAGCCAACTTGATTGTCTGAGCCATGCAAAAGAAGAAAAAAAAATATTATGAACTTGACTCAAGAAATGTGATATAAATGTAGAATGGAGAGAGGATGGACTACAGTGGTTATTACAAGTACTAACCTTCTCCAATTCTTTGATTCCCCCAACATATTCTCGCCTTTCCAGTAATGCAAGGCCTAGCATATAGTGAGCCTTCAAATGTAACAGAGAAATTATGGTCAGTTATGTACACAAGGTGTAGCAAATCTTTTAAACAAATCAGGACATAAATATGGAAAAGAAATTGCAGCAGCATCCAAGAAACAACATTCTATCATATTCATTAAATTGGAAATCAAAAATATAGGTGACCACGAGTTGTGGTTCAATGGTTGTCAAAAGGACATGGCAGATGCTACATCGCAATATTTGCCACAGATGAGGCACAAAAAAAGGGAACAAGGAGGAACTATAGCTCATCCAGAGATTTGGATCCGACCATAATATGATATAATAATATTAAAACATATGAAAGTTACAGAACCGTACTGACTTATGATAGGCAAAGTTACATTATTACTATATTATTTTAATATTTCGAGATTTTAGCAATTTTCTTGTACATCTTCATTTGATTAAAGTGCAAGTAACAGAATGGTTCTGCTTGGTTAGGACCGGTATGGACCCGTTCGGGACCGTTCGGCTTGTATACCAAACCAAATCTTAGTACCATACTAGTACCTTAACTTTGCAACAAGGTAGGGTCGATACGGGGTGGTACAGGTTGGTACAACAGGCCTTAACAGATCCAATTTACATTTGAGCAAAATAGGTAATGACTGAGCACAATTACAGCTAGTAGGGCGCCAATCAATTGGGAACACTCAGACCATTGCAAAAATAAATAAATAAATAAATAATCAGGACCTGGAATCCACCTTTAAAACAAAAATTTAGCTTATCAACTAACATGCATATAAATAGTGAGGTTGCACCTACCTTAACAGAATCCTTGTCAAGCTCGAGAGCTTTTCTGCAATCCTCTTCAACTTTTGTCCACTCTCTACCAACGCAACAGGCAACATAATGCAAAACCCATCAAAATAATGAATAGAAATTATCGAAAAAGAAGAACAAGATATATATATTGCTTTTACAGACTTCCGCTTCTGATAGCAGAGTGCCCGGTTTGTCCGATACACCACAATGTTTGGGCACAAAGTAATTGCCTGAAAACCCAAATAATTGAATGAAGAAACAAAGAGATACCAAAGAAATAAAAGAGGTTAGTAGGAATAAAGAAAGACAGAACCTTAGAAGGACTTTAGAAGAAGCAACATCAAGAACCCCAAGTGGGGAGAAAAATCGTATAGTAATAATCAAGACCAAGGTATCAGAAAGAAAAATGTGATTTGAGTTATAACCTAACAAGAATTCAAGGATTTGACTCCATTTGAGTTGGAGAGCGAACCAAGACATTTTGAATCAAATCAAAAGACCATAGTCAATTAAGAAACTAATCATTAGAATTTTAGAAGATGAAAGGAAAGAAGTGACCAAGGTTAACAGATTCCTCTGTGTTGGCGAAGATGACGGCTTCAATGCATTCTTTCTTGAAGAAGGCATTACCATCAAGCCTCTGAAGCTTAGCTTTCTCGATGGCACAGCACCAATGCCATCACCCTCCCCACCTTCTCTTCTCTCTTCCACTTTCTTTCTATGTATCTTGTTTAAATAACGAATTGATAAGACATTCGTAAGGTTTTTTTTGTTTCATGAGATTGTTAGAATAATTTGAATTATTACGTTAAATTAGCATTATTGTTGCTGTACCACTGCCTGAATTTTTGATGGGCTCGTTTGGTTCGCGGGAAGCATTTTCCTTCCTAGGAATATGATTCCTGGGAAACAAATTCCTAGGAAGAGGATGCCTAGGAAAGTATTTTTGGCATGTTTGGTTGACCATGGGAAAGTGACAAATTTCCAAGGTGCTTATGTTTGGTTGGCCATCCACTTTCCTAGGAAAGTTATATATAATTCCTATTATGCCCTTAATAAAAATTAGATTTTTAATGCCTCTTTAATGCTTCTTTAATGCTGAAGGGACTTTTTGGGAAAAAGTAAAAATGGAGTGATTCCCGCCTCATGGGAAAGTAACTTTCCCATGTTTCTCATGGGAAAGACTTTCCCATGAAATGTGGGAATCACATTCCCATGGGAATATAACTTTTCCTTCTCTCTCCTTTGAAAACTCCAACCAAACAAGAGGCATCTCATTACTTTCCCGTTGACCACACTTTCCCCCCTTCTTTTCCCGCGAACCAAACGAGCCCGATATGTTAAATGTATTTAAAAAGGGTAGGTGTTGCATGGGATAAAACCCAAGGAATGTGCGGTTGTCTGCAACCTACCTGGCTCGTGCAATTAGATGGAGACATGACAATGATCATGCATACATGATATTTATAGAAAATCACTAAATTTCTAGATATTTATATATAAGTTATAAAAACAGAGGATGCAGACAACTAAATTTGTACATGCAATACGATGAACTTTCTTGTCTCTAGTCACTTTTCAAATAAATACTTTCATGTTTCAATCATTCATTCATTCAAGCACTATTAATTATCCTTATTGTCATTTACCTTTTCTTTTCAACTGCAGCTTTTCCTTCATTTCCTTATTTAGAAGAAGCCTTGCAGCTTGCCCATGTTTCCGGAGACTCCAAGGGAAGGTTCATGAACTTTTGAGTACTCATAGGGAGATTTGAAGGAAAGATTGCTTATCCAACAAAACATTAATGCTAATTATAACTAGTAAACTAAAGCCAGAAGAAACCAAGTTGGCTGCCCCAATCCCAATCCCTCCAGCAATCTAGACTTGCCTATCCCCATCTAGAATCATAGCATCGACTATTGATTAGTTGGCAGATGAATGGAATTGTCTAGGTAGTGCAACTTCTATTACTACAGGCACAAAACAAGAAACAAGGTTTGAGATCATAAAAACTTTAAAAGGTGAAGTGTTAACTAGCCTGATGGGGAACAGTTACATCTCTGCAACGAAATATCAATGAAATAAAACAGGGAACAAATAAACATCGAAACTTTGAAGGAAAACGAGATCAAGAACTCGATTTGGAAAGAAACATAGAATCTGGATGCTCGAGGCCATGATTTGAATCGTCGCCAGCCATGAAACGAAGGGATTGACTCCCTTCGACTTGACCCAAGGCCATCGAAATCGAATCAAAAGGCCGTTCAAGAGGAACCAAGAACTGGGTCATTGAAAACTGGAAGAGAGAAGTAAAGAAGCGGTTGGGGAATTGATGGACAATCTTGATGCTCGAGACTGTGATTTGAATCGTCACCTGCCAAGAAACAAAGGGATCGACTCCCTTTGACTTGACCCAAGGCCATCGAAATCGAATCAAAAGGCCGTTCGAGAGGAACCAAGAACTGGATCATTGAAAGCTGGAAGAGAGAAGGAAGAAGCGGTTGGGAATTGAGGGACAATCTTGATGCTCGAGACCGTGATTTGAATCGTCACCTGCCAAGAAACAAAGGGGTTGACTCCCTTTGACTTGACCCAAGGCCATCGAAATCGCATCAAAAGGCCGTTCGAGAGGAACCAAAAACTGGATCATTGAAAACTGGAAGAGTGAAGGAAAGAAGCGGTTGGGGAATTGAGGGATACCTCGGTGTAGGCGTCGATGGCGGCGCCGATGCGTTCTTTCTTGAAGAAGGCGTTGCCGTCGAGTCTCCGGAGCTCCGCTTGCTTGGCAACGCTCGCCGGCACCGGTCTCAGCTCCATCTCCCTTCTCCCTCTTCTCCTTCTTTTTCTAATTTACTCGCCCTCTCCTCTTCTTCTTGGAGGGATAGTTGTCGAAATTTTGGGAAGTATTACCGGAACGAAGAAAAGAGGAGAGATGGAGAGAGAGAGAGAGAGAGCGGGTTAGAGAGAGAGAGAGCGTGTGGCCAAAAAGCCATTAGTTAGAGCGGGTTAGAGAGAGAGAGAGCGGGTTAGAGAGAGAGAGCGGGTGCATCAATATTCGCGTTCTCTGGGGGTCTTTGGGGTATTCTGTCGAATAGGTGAGGGTGCGTGGGGATGATCGACTCGGGAGGTGGATCGGCGGCGCCGAGAGCTGAGATGCCGAAGGGCTTAGGCCCCGGGGCTGCGGAGAAGGGTCGTTCATGGGCAGATGTGGCCAAGGGAGTGCCGCGGAGGCAATATGGGTCCTCCTATCGTCCCTCCCCACGGGTGTTGGAACTGCTGCAGAGAAGGTTTTCCGAGGTGGTGGACGTCCCGGAGGAGGAGCTGGAGGGAAGTCGTTCGGAGTGGCGGAACTCCACGATCCTGGTGAGAAGTCTTGGGAGGTATGTTCCGGCGGACTGGGTGGCGAAGAAAATCAAAAGGGTGGGGCACTTGGGATACGAGGTGGAGTGCTTCTTGTTGATGAACGGGTTCTTCGCTGTCCGATTTGAGAACGAGGTCGATCGGGAAGCTGCTATGGCGAGCGGTCCGTGGATGGTGGACGGTCAGCTTCTTGCAATGGACCGGTGGCGTCCTAACTTCATTCCGGGCGATGAGGGACTCAGCCGGGTGGTCGTTTGGCTCCGCATGCCTAGGTTGCCTTTGGATTACTGGAAGAAGGCGACCATCATGCGGATTGCTGCCTCTGCTGGTACTCCTCTGGCCTTGGATGGGGTCACAGAGCAGGGGAGGCGCTGTGGATTTGCCAGAGTGAAGGTTGCCTTGGATTGCTCAGCTCCTCTCAAACCGGGCACTTTAGTGAGGGGGTCATCGAAGGGGGTTGCGGAGGTATTTTGGCAGGATTTCATCTATGAAAACCTGCCGGCTCCCTGCTCCAGGTGCGGGCGTATTGGGCATCCGATGGCGAACTGTGCCTTTTCCATCCCGGAGGCCGAGGTGGCGGAAGAAGGGGAGATTCATGGTGATGGGATGGAGCCCCCGAGGCCGTCGGCTCAGGTGAATGGGGGTGGTGGTGAACCGGAGGATCCGCCGGTGTTCGGCCCATGGATGGTCACGGGTCATGTGCGGGCGCCGTGGGTGGCTAAGGGGTCGGCACAGAGGAAGATGACGGCCAAGCCAGGGGCTGGTCCGAGTGCGGCACCTACCTCTCCCCGTTCCGGTCTGAAGCCAGGCGTGAACAGGGTGAAAGAGTAGATGCCCTACAAGCCAATCGCAATATGTATTGTGAAGGATTTTCTTTTGATTTTCTAAATCATGTACATGACATTTAATATAAATAAAGGCATTGTGTTTCATCATATGCTGTTGATTATATTTGTGATGAACCTCTTAGATTAAGACAATGATTTTGAGGCTATGATGAGATCATACTAGTGAGACCTAAAATCTTAAAATCCTAATCTTAAATATTCCCAGTCATTGGTACATTGAGTCGAGGATCAATGTTTCCCGGAAAGACTGGCACATCTTATGTATGCTCGATGCAGAGGGTGATTGATCTCACAATCACTTGTGTGGAGACACTAATACAAAGATGTGGGTGCTCATTAGAGAAATGAGTTCACTGAATTGACCTACAAAGAGAAATCTTATGAAGTCTTACTTACATGTCAAAAGATGATTCTCTTAGTGGGAGTTGTGCAACTGATCCTTTGACCTGAGATCACCATAGTATCTTGTGCACATAAATCCATATTTTGGTTTCCACTCATTCATGACAATAAGTTATGTACGAGGTCTTCTGGATATGGTGGAATGTGTACGAAGGTTATGAGTAGGTCAACAAGGAATTAATCACTTCTAGTAAGAGAAGATCGCATCCTATTTATTCTAATCACATGATAATTCAGAAAGTCTTTGATCAAAGCACAATGAAAATTAGAAAGAGTTTCTAATATTTCATTATTCGAATTATCATTAGAAGATTGAGAAATATATGAATATAAAATTGAGTTTGACATATATTCATACTCATATATATATTCGGGATGCAGTTTGATTAAAGGATTGAATTGCACGGTAACTTGCCACTGAAGGGTATTTTTGGTATTTCTACCAAATTCCATATTTTTCGGGTAGACATGACACGTTGCTAGACGTCAATCTTGTCTTATAGGTTTGATCGAATTAAAGAGTTTAATTCGATCACCAATTAGAAAGGATTCTAATTGTTAAGTTTGGGTTCGCGCAGTTTGGACTTAAATCGATTAGAAGAGTTCTAATCAAGTTGGGTCAACTTGCACTCACACCTATTGCTGGCTAAGTATGGAACCCAATGGGTCACACACAAGAAAAACTTATTAAGGGTCTAATTGGATTAGATCATGTTTGCAAGATAGACATCCTAGCAGGTGTTGCAAACCCTTAGCTCTTGATTCGAATTGGATTCGAATCTGATTCTTAATTGATCTAATTTGATTAGATCATCTTATAATATGGGTTAGCCAAGAGTTGGCACCTAATTGGCTTGGTTTGAGTCTAATTGGATTAGATTTAATAAATCATTCAATCTAGACCGTTAGATCTTGATCTACCGTTGGATGAAGACATAATGGAGAGTTGGTTTAACCCAATTGGATTGGGTTAGAGGATGGCTATCATAATTGACCATTGGATCTTAATCCCACCATTGGATGAAGACATAATGGGTCAAGTAAATGGCGCCTTGCATTGGAGCCCTTGGATCATCATCATGAAAGATCAAGAGGTGAGGCATGATGGACATGTGATTAGCATGTGATGTTGACTTGGTCAAAATATGGCACCACATGAAAGGACATATCATTTGATACACCTCTTCACTTGATCTGCACCTCCTCTTATTTGATATGGCCCTTAGATGATGTCCTTTCATGAAAGGATGTATGGATGGGAAGCATCCCTTGGAGATGCATCCCTACACCTATTATAAATAGGCTAGCACTCCATGGGTTTCATAATTCCAACTCCACCCCACTCCTCTCTTCTTTCTTTCTTACATTAGTTTCTTTCTTTCTAGCATTGCTTCTAGTGTGTCCTAAGCCAAGACAAGGTGGTCTTCTTTAGGACAAAAGGATTAGAAGTAATTTTAGAAGGTTAAAGAAAAATAGAAAGAAAGGAAAGCAAGCCATTAGAGTTCTTTAAGAATTCTGCATTAAGGATCAAAGTCTTTGGAGCTTAAGACTTAAATCAAGTTTTCGTGTGGATCAACGTTGGAGGGTGAACACTTGGGCACCTAGTGGAAATTCTGCATATTGGATTAGCGTTAGAGGTATTCTTCTATTTCTGCATTTATATTATATTATTTGATTGCTTCCATTAAGGTGATCTTGGCTTATAAGGGTTTTATGTTAAGGAACTTTATCAAGAAATTTTTAAAATTCCTAACTTCCGCTGCGCATTATAACATGCTAAAACCCTTCAGTGGTATCAGAGCCATCCTTAATTGGTTCAATCAAATAATTATGTATGATGTATGATTATTAATTTACTATGAGATAGTAATGTCATATGCTTAGAGAAATGCTGAAA
>NW_024068689.1:0-109206 GCF_009389715.1 Phoenix dactylifera
ATCTTTCTTCCAATGATCCCGCCACACAGATCGCCTCCAAGCACCACGTCTGTGAATGGCGTCTTCCCAGCGCGTCCCCAACTTCCTCACAGCCATCCATCTGCCCGTGAAGCCTGCTATCATCTTCTTCAACCTTCTGCGCATCCCTCACGCGATCAGCGCCCGTCCGCTTCTTTCCCCATTTCAAAAATCCTCCAGCAAGGTGTGATCTCAGACACCATTTTCATCTTCTTCCGCCCGTTCCAGCTGCATCCGCACCATGATCAGCGGCCTCCTAGTGATCCCACGGCTCCCTCCATGGATCCCGCGCCCCGTCTGCCCTCTTCCTCCTCCATGATCCACGTCCCAGGCGTCTGCCCTCTCCTTCCTCCATGGATCACGCCATCATCCCGGACGGTCCAGCCTCCTCCGCATCCAAGCAACCACGGCGCTCTTCATCCGAATCCATCTCCTGAGATCTTGCGTCCGTTCCGAAGAAGAGATCCCGCGCACGATCCCAGGCGCCCGTTCCTCCTCCTATCCATGGCCGGCTTTCAAGGCCCTGGTGATCTATAAGAGGGGGAGGAGAAGGAAAGAATAGGGGGAGCTCTTGGTGCGGGGTGGAGGCTTGGTGGGCGCTCTGTTGGGGCCAAGAAATAGGGGAAGGGTGTGTTCGGTTTGGGGAAGAAGAGAGAAAGAAAAAAAAAGAGAAATGCTCTATTTTCTCTTTTGAAAACAGAGCATGCTTTATTTTTTTTAATTTTTAGTTTTTATTAAGAGTTTATTTTGAGAGCATGTGTTTTGGAATTTTTTAGTTTATTTTAATAGAGAGTTTTATTTATGCTAAAGTTGTAATTTCTGTTGTTTTAATTTCCATTCTTCAAATTCTGTAATCTTTCTTTTTTTAATGCAATACATTAAAATTTCTTTCTTGCAATCGATGTTCCAGTCTTCAATATTCCTAGCACGATTTTTATCCATTTTATGCCAGAGCTTTCTTTTCCATTAAATATATAAATGATTTTCGAATTTAAGTACCTGTCTTTCCGATTATTTCGAGTAGAAATATTCTCCGGTAAACCAGAGAATCCGTCAACATCCCCGACGTAATGTTTTTCTTCTATTAATCAAAAATCGATTTTTAATCCGAGTGAACGTTTTTATTTTTAAGCAACTCCAATCGCCTTCCTATGGATCGACCTCTTACGACCACTATTCTTCGAGTAGAAAAGGTAGAGTAAAATTAAATTAAACTTTGTTTGTCGGTTCTAACAACGATCTGTTTAGCGTATTTTTAGTTAAACAGGAATTGGACAATAGTTAGCATAAAATGTCTACCCTAATCTAAGGTGGCAGCACATCGCATCTTCCTTAAGCATGAACTATCTTATTTTTACTTCAATGATCATGAAGAGCAGTTGTATAAACTTCATATTTAAAATCACATAAATTAAACATGAAATAAAAGAAGATATTCATTAAAAACAATAAGTTCATACAACTCCAAGAATATAAAATTAAAAATATAAAACCTTGTCCCTTTGTTAGGGCTGCATCCAACCCTAGTGAAGAGCTTAGGCTTCATGCAGTGGTGGACGGCAGCAGCAGCACAACAGCGGGCTCCCATTCCTTCCTTCATTATTTCTTCCTTGGGAAATATTCCCAAAACACCCAAACTTCTCTCCCTCCTTATACTTCCGTGGGAATTTGGCCTGTGAAAGATGTGGAACCAAACCCAAGCTTGCCCTCTCCCTGATCAAAGTCTTCCTTATATAGGCGGCTCATCTCCCCTCTCTCTCTTCCTTGTGGCTGTTCAGAATGGGTGGATAAGGCTGGAAGATGATCTTATCTGGAAGAGGAATTGAGAGGAAAGCTGCAACTGCTGGGAACTCGCAGAGAAGATCTTGGGCTCTGTTCCGCTAAAGCAGGAGATGTGGAAGGAACTCTTGGACGCGACTGGGATGCAGAAGCTTGATTTGCTATGAAGAAGTAGTTCTGAAGCAAGGGATAAGGATGCAAGGTTGTTCCGCTAGGAGGATGAAGTCGAATTATGGGATGATGGCAGTTGAGCAGCTGGACGATGGATGCGATCGTGGATGGGAAAAATACGCTGGGGAGGATCTCGAGGCTGGTAGGAGCTGCACTTATCCATGGAGTTGGTCCAAACGGGATGTGAGAAAGAAAAACTCGGGATGAGCATCGGGACGTTGGGATGTTGACGCGGAGAAATCTGACGGAAAAAGGAATCTGTTCTTTGGACATGGGAGGGGAGGAACAGGGGAGATTGGGAATGGCTGAATTCGTGGCCGTGAAAGGATTCTCTGTTCCAAAGCATGGGGAGCTGCCTGGCTACGGGATAAGATGAAGCTTGGACGTGAGAGGATCTCAGCTGGAATTAATCCCGAAACAGAGGAATTCGGAAGAAGATTTGCTGGCTGGGAGCTAAAGGAAAGGAGTTGCTTTGATTCATGATGAAGAGGAGATGATGCGGGAGATTGCTTACGGATACAAGGGATACGGGAGCTGGGAGTTTGGTTGAACGAGATGAAATCTAGGAAGATGATGCGGACGGGAGAAGGATGCAGGGGATTCAGAAGTTTCATCCGCCTGGCTATAGGATAAGGATGAAGCTTGAGCCGATCCAGTTGTTGGAATAGTGGGAATTGTAGTGTGTTATTTTGATGATTAACAAGCAATAATCAAGAGTATGTTACAAGTTAATTCGATACTTCATTTATAAGTCTGTTACTCTCAGTATATTTGTATAAATGCATTTCATTGTTTATTTGGATGAATCTAACCTTGAGTTGCAGCAAAGTGTGGATTGAGTCGACCCAAGGTTGATTGGGTCGACCCCGGCACATCAAGAAAGCATTTGGCACACTTCTGCAAAAATGGCACAGATGAACAGTAGTTGGGTCGACCCAAGGAAAGCATGAGTCGACCCAAACTCAAGCCTCAAAACTCAGAAAATGGTTCTCTGGAAAACTGAGAGGGTCGACCCAAGATAAGTTGAGTCGACCCAAGCTTGAGTCGACCCAAACCCTGAGAGGGTCGACCCAAAGGCAAGACAGAAAAAGACAGAAAAGGTTCTCTGGAAACCCTGAGAGGGTCGACCCAAGAAGAAGTTGAGTCGACCCAACTGAACCTTGAGTCGACCCAAAGAAATGTTGGTCGACCCAAGTGAAGGAAGGCTGAATTGCAAGTTTCTGTGGTTCTGAGAGGGTCGACCCAAGGAAAGTTGAGTCGACCCAAGTGAAAGTTGGGTCGACCCAAGGACAGGTTGAGCCGACCCAAACACGGGCAGAAGCATAACGGCTAGTTCTGCAGAAGTACTTTTTGTCCTTCCAACAGTGAGTAACGGCTAGTTTTTGAATTCTAACCATTGGGGCTTGTCCAATGGATGAAGGAAACTATTTAAAGTGGCACTATTCATCAGAGAGAACATCCTTTTGCAAAATATCAAAGAGTACACAAGAAAGACAAAGTGCCCTAATCTTCTTCATCCAAGTGCTTCATTCAAGAGTCAAAAGAAAGTGGTTGAGCAGATTCAAAGAGTCATTAAGAGCTCCATCCACCCTTGAAGAGTGAAGCATCCTTGACAAAGAAGAGAGAAGTCACATCAAGCGATAACTATTCTCTAAACTCTTCTTTGTAGATTATATTGTTATATTTGCTCATCTAGGAGCTTAAATCTTCTTCTTTGTTTATTAAACTCTTGTAAAGGTTGGTTAGCCCGCAAAACCAACGGATAGGTTGATTGGTGAACCCGTAAAACCAATTGTAAAGGTTCGTTGGTGAGCCCGAAAACCAACATAGGTTCGTTGGTGAGCCCGTAAAACCAACATAGGTTTTTGGTGAACCCGGAAAACCAAAGTGTAAAGGTTTTTGGATTGTGAGCCCGGAAAACAATCCAACTGTAATCCGCGGGATTATAGTGAATTCCCAAGGGGTCGCTTGGGGAGTGGACGTAGGTGCTAAGGAGAGCACCGAACCACTATACTTCTTGTTGTTTGTATTGTGATTTGTTTAATTCACTAACTCATCATTTAACATAAGTAAGATAGTTAAAATTAAGAAACCAATTCACCCCCCCTCTTGGCTTGTCACCTTGGGCAACAAGTGGTATCAGAGCAAGGTGCTCCAATAGTACTTATTGATCTCACAATCAAGAGTTAAAGATCATGACAACCCAAGTGGGATGTTCTATGAGTGAGGGGCAATCCACAAATAGACCCTCTATTTAATGGCACAAATACACATACTGGAAAGCTAGGATGAGGATATTCATTCAAGCTTTAGACTATGAATTATGGTACATCATTACTAGAGGACCTCACACACCCACACTTAATATAGAGGGCACTATCATACCCAAACCAGAAATGGATTGGAATGAAAGTGATAGAAGATTAGCACAGTTAAATGCAAAAGCATTAATGTACTTTACTGTTCATTAGATGTAAGTGAATTTAATAGAATATCTACTTGCATCTCTGCAAAGAAATTTGGGACAAACTTGAGGTCACTCATGAAGGGACTAATCAAGTTAAGGAGTCAAAAATAAACATATTAGTACACAAGTATGAATTGTTTAAAATGGAATCCTGAGTCCATAACTGATATGTTTACTCGTTTTACTGAAATTATAAATGGGCTTAAGAGTTTAGGAAAGTCTTACTAACTCTGAATTGGTGCGAAAAATTCTCAGGTCTCTACCAAGAGTTTGGGAGGCCAAGGTAACCGCAATTCAGGAAGCTAAGGACCTCAACACACTGCAATTAGAGGAACTTCTAGGATCACTCATGACCCATGAGTTGACATGAGGCAAAATTCAGAAGATGAGGTCAAGAGAAGAAAGCCATTGCCCTAAAGTCTACCACCCTAAACAACAAACTGAGTCGGAAGATTCAGATGATGATGATGAATTTGATGAAGAAGGATGGCTATGCTTGGAAGAAAATTCAGAAAATTTATGAGAGGTAAGAATAGATTTCATAAAAAGAAACCCTTCTTCAAAGGAAGCTTCAAGCAAAGAAATAGGGTAAGGACAAAGAAAAGGAAAAAGAAACTCCTATTCTGTTATGAGTGTAACAAACCCGGAAGCATTATAGATAGATTGCCCGGAATTAAAAGTGGATGGCAAGAAAACTGAAAAAGAAGAAACTTCATGGCTGAATTGGAGTGAAAGTGAGGAGTCAAGTTCGGAAGAGGAAGATCATCAAGAGACGGCCCAAATATGTTCATATGGCCAATGACGATGAGGTAGATTCTGAACTTGGAATGTGATTTTTACTGTTGATGAATTACATGAGGCATTTTTAGAACTCATGAGAACATAAAAACTAATCAATAAAATAAAGTTCTAAAAGAAGAAATCCAATCTCTCATCAAAGATAAAGTTAAAACTATCTCATAACTATGAAACATTAAGTAGGAAACTCACAAATGAAACCAAGAATCTAATTGCTGAAAATGTCAAGTTAAAAGAAGATGCTGAAAAATATAAATCCTTAGTAGATAAGTTTACACTTAGTTCTACCAAATTAAATATGATTCTTGATAGTCAAAAAGCTGTATATGATAAGGCTGGATTAGGATATAAAACAAATAGGAAACAAAAATACTTAAAGAACATTTTTGTAAAAGCTAAAAATGAAAATATTACTTGTCATTGCTGCAATAAATTAGGACATAAAGCATATGAATGTAACTATAGAAAGTCCAGTCAAAACAAATTGAGTAATAATCATAAGATTAAATTCAAGAAAGTTTGGGTTCCAAAAGGAACATCAAGTACTAACCCTAAAGGACCCAACATAGTTTGGGTACCTAAAGCTCTTTCTTGATCTTGATTGCAGGGGTGTCTTGCAGCTATAAAGTGGAAAAACGATGGTATCTAGATAGCGGCTGTTCAAGACACATGACCGGTGACGTAGACAATTTGTCACCTTGGAATCTAAGAAGGGTGGAGTAGTAACCTATGGAGACAATGGTAAAGGGTATATCATTGGAAAGGGTAAAATTTTCATTACTCCATCTATTTTTATAGAAAATGTCTTATTAGTTAAGGGTTTGAAACATAACCTACTTAGCATAAGTCAATTTTGTGATAAAGGGTTTAAAGTCACATTTGAAGCATCAGTATGCATAATCACAAATCCTAAAGATAATAGCATTGTACTTGTAGGACAAAGGCAAAGAAATATTTACATGGTAGATCTTCATGATTTAGGCAAGAAAAATGGATTATGCTTAATTACTAATGAAGAAAAGAAAAATGAAACAAGTTGGCTTTGGCATCGTAGACTAGGACATGCTAGTATGGAATTAATATCAAAACTAGTCAAGAAGGAATTAATAAAAGATGTGCCAAAATTGATTTTTGAAAAGGACAAAATCTGTGGACCATGCTCATTAGGAAAACAAACTAAATCATCTTCAAATCAAAGAATATAGTATCAACAACTAGGCCTTTTGAACTCATACACATGGATATTTGGACCCACTAGAACTGCGAGTCTAGGAGGGAAGAAGTATGGACTAGTTATTGTAGATGATTTTTCAAGATATACATGGGTTTCATTTTTGGCACATAAGAATGAAGCATTTTCAGAATTCTTGAAACTTATAATAATCATAAATGAAAAGAAGCTCACCTTAGTAGCAATTCGAAGTGATCATGGTACTGAATTTGAAAATCAACACTTTGAAGAATTTTGTAATAAAAATGGTATCACATCAATTTTCAGCACCTAGAACGCCTCAACAAAATGGGGTTGTTGAAAGAAAAAAGGACATTGGCAGAAATGGCACGCACGATGTTGTGAGTCAAATCTTCCAAAGTACTTTTGGGCTGCAAGCTATAAGCACTGCTTGCCATATTCTAAATCGGATTTGATACGACCAATAACCAAGAAAACTCCTTATGAACTTTGGAAGAATAAGAAACCAACTGCTAATATCTAGAGTATTTTGGATGTAGATGTTTCATTTTAAACAATGGCAAGGAGATCTAAGTAAATTTGATGCCAAGTCAGATGAAGGTATCTTCTTAGGATACTCCACATCTAGCAGGGCATACAGAGTATTCAATAAAAGAACTCTTGTAGTGAAGATTCAGTTAATATCATATTGATGAGTCTGATAGTGAGTCTGCTAGGAAAGAAAAATATTCTTAATGATGATACAGGAATTATTAACTTTGAAAAGTGAATATTGATGACGTGCTATTCAAGATAAGGGAGATGATTGCGTGCCACCACAATCTCAAAACTTGCCAAAGAAATGGAGGTATGCATATGGACACCTTAAAGACTTAATCATTGGTGATCCGTCTCAAGGGATAAGAACTCGATCCTCTCTTAGAAATATAAATTATTATCCTGCTTTTGTTCACAGTTAGAACCTAAGACTTATGAAGAAGCTGAAAAGATACCAATGGATAATGCCATGCAAGAAGAATTAATCAATTCAAAAGAAGTAATGTATGGACATTAACTGAAAGACCAAAGCATAACTCTGTAATTGGAACAAAATGGATCTTTAGAAATAAATTAGATAAAAATGGGTTAGTTATAAGAAATAAGCTAGACTTGTAGCTAAGGGATACAATCAAGAAGAAGGGATAGATTTTGATGAAACATTTGCTCCTGTAGCTAGATTAGAGGCTATTAGATTACTTCTAGCTTTGCATGTTTCATGGATTTCAAATTGTATCAAATGGATGTAAAAAGTGCATTCTTAAATGGTTTTATAGGAAAGAAGTATATGTAGAGCAACCTCCTAGTTTGAGATCATGAATTGCCAATCATGTGTTTAGATTACATAAGCTTTATGGATTGAAGCAAGCACTTAGGGCTTGGTATGATCGATTAAGCAAATTTCTGCTTAATAATGACTTTAGTAGAGGAAATGTAGTAAAACACTGTTTCTCAAAAGAAAGGACGAAAATCTATTAGTGTACAATATATGTAATGACATAATCTTTGGTGCACAAATGATACTCTTTGCAAAGAATTTGCTGATTAATGCATGGAGAATTCGAAATGAGTTTGATGGGAGAACTAAGTTTCTTTCTAGGATTACAAATCAAACAAACTAAAGAAGATTTTTCATTCATGAAACTAAGTATACAAAGGAGATACTAAAGAAGTTTGGGAATGAAAATCATAAGGGATAGGCACTCCAATGAATCCTACTAGTAAGCTAGACAAAGATGAAAAAAAAGAGTTTGATATTAAGCTTATAGAGACTAATTGGATCCTTGCTCTACCTTACTGCTAGTAGACCAGACATCGTATTTAGTGTAGGAATATGTGCTAGATACCAATCAGATCCTGAGGAGTCACATTTAAGTGCTGTTAAAAGAATCCTTAGATATTTAAGAGGAACTACGAACATAGGATTAGGTACTCAAGAGACTCCTGTCTAGATTTGCTTGCATACTCAGATGCTGATTTTGCTAGATGCAAATTAGATAGGAAAGCACTAGTGGAACATTCAATTCTTAGGAAACAACTTAGTATCATGGTTAGCAAAAAGCAGAATTCAGTGGCATTGTCAACAGCTGAAGCTGAATATATAGCTGCTGGCAGTTGTGTGCTCAAGTACTATGGCTTAAGCAACAACTAGAGGACTATGGAGTAAGCTAGATAAATCCTATTAATGTGATAATACTAGTGCCATCAACCTTACTAAAATCCGGTTCAGCATTCTAAAGCCAAACACATAGAAATAAGATATCATTTTATTAGGGATCATGTGCAAAATGGAAACATATGTATAGACATATATGCACTGAAAAACAATTAGCGACATATCACAAAACCCTTGAGTGAAGATAGATTCTGCACGCTAAGGAGGGAATTAGGCATATGTGATCCTTTTTATGAAGAGATATAAAAGGGAGCAAGCCAGTCTCATGATACATTTCTTCCATTTCTAAAAACCCATGAAACACGAGTCAAACTTGTCATCTATAGATTCCTTACTCATGTATCATTGTCCCAGAAAGAATTTGTAAGGATTGGAAGCAAGAAAAATATTTGAAGCGAAAAGAAGAGAAAGGAAAAATTTCTGAACTTAGGTCGACCCAACCCAGATAGGGTCGACCCAACGTTGAGTCGACCCAAGAAAATTCTTGAGTCGACCCAACGTTGGACCCCACTATTAAAAGGGGGACCCGTGAGCTTCTAGGGCACTGTTTACCCTTTCTCCTTTTCCGAAAACCTTATTCCCCACTCTCCAATCTCCTCCAATCATCTCCAACACTAGATACTTCAAGATCTTAGAGAAATGGGACCCAAAAGTGCCGTAGCCAGAGATCCGGGAGAGTCTCACGGATCCACGTGAGGAAAGAGATGATACGGAGCCATCTACAATGTCTCCACAACGTGAGACACGTGCAAGCCACCCTCCTCCTCCCTCAGTACAACTTGCAAAGTTTGCGGGGAGACGGTTACAATGGGGAGAGGATCCATTCCGAGTTCTTTGATCAAGAAGGTTCCGTTGGGGGAATGATCCGAAGGCAAGGTTGGGAGTATCTTTGCTCGCTAGATGTGGTGACTACCCCGTGGTGCCCTGAGTTGAACTTTTGGACTAGTTCGGGATTCTATCCTTCCTCAAAACTGGATGGGAGGCTCATTTCGGAAGTTCGAGGAGTTAGGATTCGAGTTTCCGAGGAGAGTTTGAGTGAGTTGCTTCATCTCCGCTGCGAAGGAGCAACTCCAGAAAAGCCAGAAAAAATGAGAGCCTACAGTTGATACTTGAGAATGAAGACTTCGACTTTTCGGAGAGGTAATAGCGAGCTCTCTTTCTGCAGAATGAGGTTGTTGCTCAGCATCATAAATAGGATTCTATTTCCGAAGAGCGGGAGATTCGATCTCATTACAGAGCGAGATCTAGTAGTGATGGAGCATTATCAGGTATTCCCTGAATCTCCCGGCCATGATACTGAGGCAGATGAGGAGGTGATCTGCAACTCCAGAGTATCCTGCCTTATGGTATGATACTCACCTTGATCTTCCGACAGACGACATATCTGTCGAGGGGGAGATCTCCAGGCATCTGCTTCATACTGATACATACACTGCACGATCACTTATTCGCATGGGCTATGAGAAAGTGAACGGGCAGTGGGGTTCATACTGGAGCAGGGATTCAGGGTGATGCACCAGAGGGTGATGCACCAGATATTGGAGACCCTATCCCTGAGGATGAGGAGCATATGGATCATCCTACTGCACCTTCAGAGGCTGGACCATCGTCATCTGTTCCTGCGGGAGATACAGATGAGTTCTGGAGTAGGATGACAGAGCTTATGTCAGCTCAGGCGAGGACTATCACTGATGGGCTGACGAGGCAGATTAAACATTATGTCTGCTGAGATCAGTGATCTGAGGGAGCAGATAGGAGCTCTACGGAGAGAGAGAGACTCATGGACCATCTGTGCCCATAGGCTGCTGAGTCAGAGATTTCGGCACGAGTCATCCAGCTCATCGTGCTCCATGGCCAGACTCAGTCTCATCAGGCTCGACCTCCCTCGCCACGTACGCTAGGAGGATGAGGAACTAGATCCCAGCCATTAGATACTCCCTAGGCTGATATTAGTATTTCTGTTTAGAGCCTAGGATTGGTATCGTAGTTCTCATATGTATTTTGTGTTTATCATGTATTTTGAACTTTGATTGAGGAACATTGTATTTACTTTTGTTTTTGGCATTATTGTACTAAAATATTTCTATTTTGATCAATGAAGTTTGAATGTTTGTTACTTATTATATCTATTCCCATGCACCCTATTTGATGATAACAAAAAGGGGAAGAAGTAAAGAAAAGAGAAATAATGATGGGGACATCAGAGCCTTCATTCCAGATGATCCTGAGCCCCCGGATTTGAGCCAGACTCGTTTATTTGCATATTTATTTTATTATTTTATTTTTGGGCTTATTTGCATTCTAGGGTTTATTTGTGGTTTATTTTATTTTTGGGCTTATTTGCATTTAGGGCTTATTTGTGTTATTTGTGGGTTTCATTAGGATTTATTTCTGTGTAAGCGGGGTTTATTGCAAGGTTGTGTATTTGGCGCCTATATATAGGGAACTATTTTCATGATTAGGTTTAATGAATGATTAAGAATTTCTTTTCCCCCAAATCTTATTCTTCCTCCTCCTCCTCCCCTTCTCTTCTTCCTGTGTCTCTAGAACTCTTCTTTCCTTCTTCCTCTCTTGTTCTTCCCTTCTTCTTCTCTTCCCCGCACGGGTGCTGCATCAACTTGGTATCAGAGCAACCGGTTTTGCTTCTATTGCCAAAGCCCCGATCCGTCAACAGTTTTTCTTTCCTCGGTTACCATCAACAACAAGAACAGACCCCTTTCCCTCTGTCAGTCCGCTCACAAAGAAAAAAAATAAAAGGATCACTGCCGAGTCTGTGAAGGCCCAGATCGACAGCCATCCGCATCCGACCCCCCTCTCTCTCGGTCTGTGTCTTTCACCAGAGCAAAAAAAAAAAAAAAAAAAAAAAAAGTTCTGCAGCCGAGAGAGAAGAAAGAGCCACAGCCCCTGCACCAGACTCTCCTTCGCGTCTCTCTGACTTGATCCATCAGTCGCCGCCGCTGCCCAGTGAAGGCCCGAGCCCACCGTCGGAGGAGCCAAATCCCACCACCCCGTCGCGCCCACGGCCCGCCTTCACCCCGCGCACAACGTCAGCAGCGCCACCAGCTCGCCCGCGCCGCCACGGCGACCCGTGGCAAACCCGGAACGCCAGCCATCCCCGGCTGCAGGTCACGGAGCCGCAGCCGTGACTGCCGACGCGTCACCGGAAGCGCCGCCGGCCGGAGCCCATGACCGGACCCGCCGCCGCCATAGGTCCCAGAGCCCCGGCCACCGCCATCGCCGTGAAGATCGGAGCCTTCTCCCGAAACCATCGGGAGGTTGAAGAAAACAAACCTAACGGGTAAGATCCAAACCGTTACCCGTTTCTCTGCTAGCCCGGATCCATTCCAAAAAAAAAAAAAAAAAAAAAATACACGTGCCTTGCACGTGAGGAACTAACGGGTTAATCGGAGCGGTTCACGCCCGACAACCCGAATCGACCGGATCCAAGGTTATTACAAACACACGTGATCTCACGTGTCTCAAAAAAAAAAAAAAAAAAAAAGTCGGATCACGTGACCTGCACCGTGTTTCCCCTCAAAAAAAAAAAAAAAAAACCAACCTCTGTTCTGCCGAAAAGGAAACCCTAGGGTTTCCACCAGTCCCCTTCGCCGCGTCGCCGAGCTCCGCCTGCAAGCGCTGCCTCTGGCCGCTCCGCCTTTCCTCCTCGCCGCCGTCGTGCCACCCTTCGCCGCCGTCGCCAAGCTCCGCCTGAAGCGCCACCACCAGCCGCTCCGCCATTTCCTCCTCGCCGCCGTCGTGCCAACCCCATTTCCGCCGCCTCGCCGAGTCTGCCGCCGCTCATCTTTCGCGGCAGCCTTCTCTCTGCCGCTCCATCTCTGTTGCGCCACCTCCGCCGGGCTCCGTCTCCACCGAGCCTCGTCCGCCGCCGCCGCCGTTGTCCGCCTTCACTGCGACCCGAGGACGTCTCCCCGTGAACGACACCGGACCCCACGCCATCCTCGCCACCGCCACCGCCGAGCACCACCACAGCACCTCCCCGACTTCGGCCGCCATCCCAACCGTCGCCTCCCTCATCTGCTCTCCCCCTTGGCCATCATCGTCGCTCCCTCATCTGCTCTCCCCCTTGGCCATCCATCTTCCCGCACGAACCAAGGCCCCAGCCGCTCTTGCTTCTGTACTGGCCCAAGCCCGTGCGCCATCAATTGAGCGCGGCCCAAGCCCAAGCGGCTGCAGGTCCGATCTCAGGCCCAAACCAGATTGTTCTTCAGCCCATTTCAACAGCCCCGGAAGCCTTGTGCTGTAGATGCAGGTCCATAACTCCAGCTAGCTCTGCCCGGCGCCAACTTCGTGTCCGAGACTCCACGAGCAGACGATTCTGGTTGACTGCATCCGCCACAGGTGATAGGTTTCTACTTTTTCTGGCTTGTTCATTTAATTATGTTCTAGTTCTCTTGCATGATAGCCACATTTTGAAAACTTATATTGCTGTTATAATTCAGAACATTGAACCTCTCACTTCCGAACCCGTCCTATTACCCTTTAAATCTTGACATTAAATTAGCACACCCTAGTAACAGGACGTTTCTCAACATTATTCGATCATATTGATTTAGGATCAGAACAACTGTACTACTTGATTGCAATCTAATTTCTTAAATTGAATAATCTTAATCCTTAATTCTGAATAACCGAAGTAAAAATCAGCAACATTTAAATTTAAGCTATTATTGTGAAGACTTGCTGATTTCTGAAATCATAATAGATTGCATTAGTAGGTTGTCCTGCATCAAAATTTGGTCCTACATCATAGTTATTAGGGTTTCATTAGTGACACTGCATTTCACATCATCACCCAGTGTCATCATTGGCATGCCAACCTGTAATGATATGGAGTACTATCTCAATCAACCTAAAACCCCTGTAGCTACCATGAATTCCGACATTTTGAGGTCTATCTTAGAACAGATCGTTGCCATACGGGCTGGATACAAAGAATTCAGACAAGAGATCCGTGAGCTCGTGCAACATTCTAGGACCCCTAAATCGCCAACCCCTGTTACAGCCCAACCTAAAATCGGTTTGGTCGCACCACCTGTAGTCCTTCCCTACTCTCCTAGGCACCAAACCCAATACTCTAGGTGTCAACAATTCGGCTATATAGCGCCCCAATGTTCCACTAAGACCTACCCGATTACTGAACCAGAAGTTAGGAACCAAGAGGCCGAATATGTCGAAGAAGTCTATGAACCAAATATAGAAGACTATGAGAAGACTTTGAAGACGAACCTACAGAATTAGACTTTGTCCAAAATGATTCCCAAAGGGAGACTAGTGATCTAAGTACAACCAAGCCACTTCACATCACAACTGTGGAAGAGGTAGTGACAGATATTGAGAGCCAATCATCTGAATTGGCACTTGTAGCTAAAGTTACCCATGCGGAGTCCAACCCTTGAACATTCCCCGGTAGTAGTTTTCCTTCTAGAGGAGTTTCATGATGCACTCCCTGATGATCTTCCGGATGCACTTTCTCCAATGCATGATATCCAACGCGCAATCGATCTAGTTCCCGGAGCATTTCTGCCCAACCTTCTACATCATAGGCTCAGACCGAATGCATATGCTAGGACCTGGAATTTAATGTTACCGACAGTTGAGTTTGCATGTAATAGTTCGGTTAACAAGTCCATAGGTATGAGTCCATTCGAAGTAGTGCATGATTACAAACTTAGGCAACCCATAGACCTGTTTTTCATGTCTCATCAGTATAGAGTCTTTGAGTCTGCACAATCAATTGTATCACATCCACATTCATTGCATCGAGAAATCAGCAATTATAGTCACTTTAATAACTTAAAATATAAATTCTTTGCTGATTTACACAGACGTTATAATGAGTTAAGTGAAAGAGATTACATCATGATAAGAATTAGGTTTGAACGACTTTCTTCGGAAACGTTTAAGAAATTGCAAATTTGTAGTGCAGAACAGTTCAAAATCTTAAAGAAAATCAGTTCGAATGCATATGTTGTGGATCTTCCTGATGACTATGGGATTAGTGCGACATTTAATATTGAAGATTTAGTCCCATACAAAAAGATAATATTCCTGCCTTCTGACCCCTTTATTGATATACCTGCCTATGTTGGATACCCTGCCCTATTACCTGCTGTTGAGGCCACCACCTCCCAAATTTCATGCACGCAGAGAACAAATAGAACATACATTGGATGAGCAGGTTATTTCAAGCAGGAACGGTGGTTACCAACGTTACCTTGTTCGGTGGAAAGGTCGACCAAAGTCTTATGTGACGTGGATTTCCAAAGCACAGTTGCAGCGCATTGACCCCGATCTTCTGGAGCAGTACGACAGCCGGCCAGACCTGTACTCGACGGGGTCGAGTTTTTCTCACCCGGGAGGAGTTGATGGGGACATCAGAGCCCTTCATCCAGATGATCCTGAGCCCCCGGATTGAGCCAGACTCGTTTATTTGCATATTTATTTTATTATTTTATTTTTGGGCTTATTTGCATTCTAGGGTTTATTTGTGGTTTATTTTATTTCTGGGCTTATTTGCATTTTAGGGCTTATTTGTGTTATTTGTGGGTTCATTAGGATTTATTTCTGTGTAAGGGGGGTTTATGCAAGTTGTGTATTTGGGCCCTATATATAGGGAACTATTTTCATGATTAGGGTTTAATGAATGATTAAGAATTTCTTTTCCCCCAGATCTTATTCTTCCTCCTCCTCCTCCCCTTCTCTTCTTCCTGTGTCTCTAGAACCTCTTCTTCCTTCTTCCTCTCTTGTTCTTCCTTCTTCTTCTCTTCCCCGCACTGGTGCTGCATCAAATAAGTTGTGTAAAAAAAGAGAAATAAGTTGTAAAACATTGAAAATTATAATGAAAAAGCATATACATTTAAGGGGGAGCAATTTGTAACAATGAAAATGATCAAATCTAAAATTTCTATTGAATTTCAGAATTTGGCACATAGAATTTCAGAATTTGGCACGCACCTTTCACACCTTGATGCATAACCTGAAACTCATGCTTTATCTCAAATTTTTGGAGTTTCATCTTTAATGAAATACAAATGAAAGGGGGAGCAATTCAAAAAGTCAAATTGGAAACATTTGAATGACATAGGGGGAGACTTCACTCTCATATTTGAAAAGCTGAAATTCAGCAACTTGAGCCCTTTTAAAAACTGATTTTAAGATAAGTATCAATAGGCTCATACTCTATATTTTGTAATCATCAAAAAGGGGGAGATTGAGGATGATAGTGTTATTTTGATGATTAACAAGCAATAATCAAGAGTATGTTACAAGTTAATTCGATACTTCATTTATAAGTCTGTTACTCTCAGTATATTTGTATAAATGCATTTCATTGTTTATTTGGATGAATCTAACCTTGAGTTGCAGCAAAGTGTGGATTGAGTCGACCCCAAGGTTGATTGGGTCGACCCCGGCACATCAAGAAAGCATTTGGCACACTTCTGCAAAAATGGCACAGATGAACAGTAAGTTGGGTCGACCCAAGGAAAGCATGAGTCGACCCAAACCTCAAGCCTCTCAAAGACTCAGAAAAATGGTTCTCTGGAAATACTGAGAGGGTCAACCCAAGATGAAGTTGAGTCGACCCAAGCTTGAGTCGACCCAAACACTGAGAGGGTCGACCCAAAGACAATGACAGAATACATGACAGAAAAGGTTCTCTGGAAACCCTGAGAGGGTCGACCCAAGAAGAAGTTGAGTCGACCCAACTGAACCTTGAGTCGACCCAAAGAAATGTTGAGTCGACCCAAGTGAAGGAAGGCTGAATTGCAAGTTTCTATGGTTCTGAGAGGGTCGACCCAAGGAAAGGTTGAGTCGACCCAAGTGAAAGTTGGGTCGACCCAAGGACAGGTTGAGCCGACCCAAATACGGGCAGAAGCATAACGGCTAGTTCTGCAGAAGTACTTTTTGTCCTTCCAACAGTGAGTAACGGCTAGTTTTTGAATTCTAACCATTGGAGCTTGTCCAATGGATGAAGAAAACTATTTAAAGTGGCACTATTCATCAGAGAGAACATCCTTTTGCAAAATATCAAAGAGTACACAAGAAAGACAAAGTGCCCTAATCTTCTTCATCCAAGTGCTTCATTCAAGAGTCAAAAGAAAGTGGTTGAGCAGATTCAAAAAGTCATTAAGAGCTCCATCCACCCTTGAAGAGTGAAGCATCCTTGATAAAGAAGAGAGAAGTCACATCAAGCGATAACTATTCTCTAAACTCTTCTTTGTAGATTATATTGTTATATTTGCTCATCTAGGAGCTTAAATCTTCTTACTTTGGTTATTAAACTTCTTGTAAAGGTTAGTTAGTTAGCCCGCAAAACCAACGGTATAGGTTGATTGGTGAACCCGTAAAACCAATTGTAAAGGTTCGTTGGTGAGCCCGAAAAACCAACATAGGTTCGTTGGTGAGCCCGTAAAACCAACATAGATTTTTGGTGAACCCGGAAAACCAAAGTGTAAAAATTTTTGGATTGTGAGCCCGGAAAACAATCCAACTGTAATCCGCGGAATTATAGTGAATTCCCAAGGGGTCGCTTGGGGAGTGGACGTAGGTGCTTAGGAGAAGCACCAAACTACTATACTTCTTGTTGTTTGTATTGTGATTTGTTTAATTCCACTAACTCATCAATTAACATAAGTAAGATAGTTAAAATTAAGAGAAACCAATTCACCCCCCCCCCCCTCCTGGCTTGTCACCATGGGCAACAAATAGGGAGCTGATCGCATTGAAGGAGTCAGTGCTATTCCTTGGATGCAGAAGGATTTGTGCGAATGAGGAAGTTTGGGACTTATCCGAGGCAGGGGATAAGGATGTACCGAATTGGAGAAAATCTGAGAAGATGTGATGCTCATGGGATATTCGGACACAGTTGAATGGGGTTGATCCGTGGAAGCTTTGGAAGGAATGAAGGGGACTTGCATGATGATTAGAGATGAAGAGAAGTTGAGGGAGATGTTGGGAAGAACGTGGGTTGCTGGATCATGATTGGATGCATATTTGTTTACAAAGTAATCCCGCCATCCAAGCATTCATGATCCTTCTTACTTTTGAAATCCCATGTACTTTGGCATATGTCACTCGGGATGGATGCCACGTGTGCTCTAGCATGATCAGGCTTCATGGTTATGAGTTAGATGATGGGTTTGTCCCGACCTGCATACGTTGAATTCGACCTAAAATAATTAAATCAAACTCGAATTACCAAATAATTTATTAAAATGCAATGATGAAGGGAAACACGTTTTTTATGTTTACATTTAAAATATGTGCATAGAAATAATAATAAGTGCTATGTAAAATAGATAAATTTATTCATTATTTAGCACTTATCAGTGCTTTCCAATAGCTAGCACCATAAAAAATCAGCTACCTTGTCAGGTTTGGATGTACCCAAGAAATAGCTCGGTTGTGATCGATTGCCTAATAAATTGACTAAGTTTTGCTGAACTTGGAAACCAGCTAGAGTTTCAAAGTATTGGAACTTAGGGTCGGTCTAGTTGTACCAGCAAAATAGCTAGGTTTTAGTTGATTGCCAAGAAAAATTAACTAGGCTTAGTTGTAAGTCCAAAAGACAATTATGTTGTAATCTTCTTCATAGATTATGTGAAATTTCGAA
Source organism: Phoenix dactylifera (assembly GCF_009389715.1). Classification (NCBI taxonomy): domain Eukaryota; kingdom Viridiplantae; phylum Streptophyta; class Magnoliopsida; order Arecales; family Arecaceae; genus Phoenix; species Phoenix dactylifera. Next base: position 18,272 of record NW_024068689.1, read on the forward strand.
AAAGAAAGTTTTGGAGAGTAGACATACACTACAAATGGGCTATCCATATATTTTTTATAGCCTCTACCAACGCTTATAAGTGTCGGTAATTTTGGCACCAACGCTTCTAAAAGCGTCGCAAAAACATCATGCAGGTGGGGGTAGAAATTTTTTTGCCGACACTTTGGAAAAGCGTCAGCAAGAAATGAAAGCTATGCCGAAGCTTATAAGCGTCAACCCATTTTGGAGTCTGCCGACGCTTATAACCGAAGATAGGCCGATGCTTATAAGCACCGGCATAATTATTATTATTTTTTAAAAAATATATATTTAGAAACCCTAACCCTAGGAGCCTTGAGGACGGCTTCTTGGGACGGTCCCTAATCGTTCGAAGATGAGGAAGAAGAAGAGGAAGAGGCGGGGGAGGAGGCCTCTATTCCAAATCACCGTCCATGCTCTCCATTCCCTTCAACCTATTGGAGAAATTATAAGAAGAAACATCAAGTTAATCACAAGATAAAATGATACTACACACCTGAATAACGGACAGTGGGAGAGGCCTGGGGTTTGGGCCCTTCTGGTGGAAATCGATGAACACTAGGTAAATAAGGGGCTTCCCACTCTTGTCCAAGATCCACACTGAGCAATCTAGAAACCAAAACATAAAATCCAAAGGAAAGAAACAAATTTGAATTAACAAGAAAAAGAGAAAGGGAGAAGAGAAAGATCTTGAATCGAAATGAGATAAAGAAATTAGGGCGTTCGAACTGGAGAAGCTTGCTCCTAGCTCTTCTGTAGCATGCTCTCCACCGCCTCTCCTAACCACCCTTCTGCTGTCCACCACCAAGCCTCTGTTGCCGTTTTGATGCCACCCTTTGAAACATCAGCCGCCTGTGCTAGACCCTCAGTCTGCTTGTCTTCACGATGTGAAGGACGGAGGCACCGAGAAGGTGGTGGAGCTGGCAGCGATGCTAGAGGGGCAAGGGCGGCCATCCCTCTAGGTGGTGTCGGCAGCGAACTAGGCACCGGAGTAGGTTGTGGAATAAGAGTCGAACTGGTTGTCGGGGTCAAGTTCTGCAAATCAAAATCCTAGGGCATGCGACGATGGGGGCATTCAAGAGGAAGGTTGAGGGAGAGGGGAAGATAGAAAGGGAGATACAACAGAGGGAAAGAGAGGTCGCGATTATGTTTGAGTCTGGTGGGACCGCGAAGAAGCTTGTCGATCGCCGCCATGGCATCGATCTTCTCCAGCTTCTCTCTTTGGTCTAACTTCGGGTCACAAAGCTTCGGGTCGAGCCGGCCGTCGAGGAGGACGTTCGCCTCTGTGATGTCGCCATGGACGATCGGGAGTTCGCTGGACCCCTTGTGGAGGTACTCCATGGTGCCAGCGACCTCGTACGCAATTTGCAACCTCCACGCCCACGCAAGGGCACCGCCGCCGTGGAGCTTCTTGTGGAAGCCTCCCCTTCCTCTGCGAATCGAAAAGGGCAAACCCCAATCTGGACTTAGAGGCGGTTAGAGTTGGGTTGAGGGGAGGATCTTAAAAGTGTTGGGGATTTTGTTCAGGAGGGGAGGGGTAGGGATTTTGTTCTAGAGTGGGGTGGTGTACGACAATGCTTTTAAGCGTCGTTTGGCCCAAGGGGGTGGCTTGGTCTCCGACAGTGCTCATAAGCATCACCTGGCTCAAGTGGTGTCCAACCGTGCTTAAAAGTGCCGTCTTAAGTTACCAATTAATATGTTTAGAAAAAAAATTAACATTAAGCGGAGTAGTTAGTATGTTGGTTTCCGACGACGCTTTTAAGCATCGTCTACTCTTTTACTCTTTGGCCTCCGACAACGCTTTGAAGCGTCGTCTTATAAATTTGGTTTCCATGATGCTAATTAGTGTCATCTTAGTTTCATCCCTACCGACGCTACTAAAAAACGTTGGTAAATTTTGGTGCACTTGTGAAATTGCCGACGCTTCTTTGGTGCGTCGACCCATAAGAGTTGGGATAGCTTATTTTTATTGTAGTAGTACGAGCCAAGTTTGGTTCTGAACTACTATAAATTTTTTGTATTTGAATTGCTTGTACTTGTTTTTATCTTGTGCATTGTTTGTACTTGAAGGGTGGACGTAGGAGCCATCCATTTCACATCCAAGCAGAATTATCCCATCCTGGTTACTCTTCCACCCACAGTGGCCTCTACGGGGGCTATAAGATCAGCCATGCCAAATTTAGCTAATGGTTCGGGAGGCCAATGCTTTTCTAGCCACCCGTAGAATTGTCTATAATAGGTTGACTAATCCAAGCATCGGCGTAAGAGGTGTTTAATTAAATTCTCAGGCTAAATCTTAAATTTATTCTTGAAGTCCTCTTGGCCTCTTTTCTATGAGAATATTGCTGCATCCCCTCCATCTTGCATACTTAATTTTGTAAAATTTTTCATATTTCTTAATAGATCTGCAGAGTTCTTGAATGGTACTTTGATCAGTTGGGAAGGCCGCTACCACATCACTTGCACCCACATTCAAAATTGAGATTTAGGAGGTGGTGCTGATGAAAAGACCAGTTCAACTTGGTGGAACCTCGTGATGATCGCTGTATCTTGTTCATATAAAATCTCTTTTAGGTGGGCTTCCTACTAGGAGTGGAATTCTTCCGAGGTGGCTAGCTTTGGGTAATAGGGAACAAAGTGAAAGTGGGCTTTGGACTAATCCTCGGCGTAATCAACCAGTTTTACCAGGTCGGACTAGGTAATTGATATTTGGAAGAAAAGATCTTAGTTTACTGAAAAGAAGAAAGAATGGATTGGGGGGGGGGGGGGGGGGTGGCATAGACCACCTCTTACTCCAACATATTTGGGTGATGGTTAGTGATGGAGGAGTCATTTAGATCAAGCATGTATTGAGAGAGACTAATAGGGCTGCAGACTGGGTGGATGCTTACGTAGCCAATCATTCTGGAAGTACCATATGAACCGAAGAGGGAGAGTTACCTCGGGCACTTCACGATCTTTTGGTTTCTAATTTTATTGAGTATATTCATATACGTATTGTATAAAACACCTGCTTTAGTGTATTAGAAGAAGAAGGAGGAGGAGGAGGAGAAAAAAAAAGGACAAAGAATGATTTGTGCTAGGACAAATTGACGAGTGACCAAACTGGGAGAATAATACTCTATAGAATATTTGTCGTTATCGGAGAGTTCAGTCACAGAACCCACATGCAGATCATGGAGAACGAAGAATGATTCCCATAGGGATGCAGCAATTTCAACCTCGACTTGGGACATATTTGCCGAAGGAAGAATAAACCAGGAAGGCCGAGGAGCATGGAGGAATATAAAGAAAAATGAGTTGGTAGGACGAGTTGATCTTTCATACAGTTAATGAAAATATTCAAGAAATGATAAGAATGGACCATCCAGTTGAGCTAGTTGAAGGCCGATAGGGTTGGAAGAAAAGGAATTGATCTTGATAAGACAGAATTCTAGAAAATATGCTTACCTAGATCTGGAGAACCCATAAGGATCCCCCACAACTACCAAAGCCATAACGGAATTCTTTAAGACCTCGGATTAGACATCAGAGGATGATAGGAGTGAGAGCTATTGGCCGATCTTCGGCCAGTATAGCGGCAAGGTGTAGATGGGATTTCACTGCTTTTATCGATTTGCAACAAAGCAGATATTTACAGACCAAGACAAGATAGAATGTTGTTAGTTGTTGATGGTTTATGGGGCTGTAACGGTTGTCATGGGAATCTATGTAGGCGGTGTAACTAGAAAACTAACCCAAATAGAGGCCGAAGTTATTTGTGAGTATGAAAACCTCAGATACGGCTGAAAATTCTTCATTATCGACCGAAGATCTAAAGAAAAATCCAAATCAAAAAGAGTATGAGTGGACAAGTCATGATTTAAATGAAAAGTATTGGTAGATGGTGACCAGAAGCACATCGTGGCTGAAAGAAAGGAACAATTCTCTATCATTGAAATACTAGAGAGTTTCATGATGTTGAGTAACCCATTTTTATATATACTAGATTGAACTTTTAAGGGATTAAATACAGTTAACTCAGCAGTCCTTTGAAGGACTAGTGGGCCAAAGTCGTTGGGGGTTGGTACCATCCCACACTATGGTCCTAAAATTGTACAGCTAATACAGGAAGGTCTCCTCATCGTTTATAGAAAAGATCAAGGCAAATGAGGACAGATCATCCGATTCAAAAATGGATCCTAGAATCATAAGATCTCAAGGATTAGGAATAAATACCTGAGGGTTGACATAGAAAAGAGTACCTAATGATTCTAGGGTTCTTTCTTAATTCGATTTTCTTGACCATGCATGGGAAAGAAGATGAACTAGGCTTCATAGTTAGGGTTCAAAGCAAAGTCTGGGAAAAGAGAACTCGGACTTAAAAGTAAAGATGAAAGAGAAAGGTATGTTGTACTTTATAATAGGCCAAGAAGATGGTTGTGTACAGAGAAAAGATAGACGAATCGCAAATTGCTTTGGGCCGTCTTTGTTGCATAGATTTGTCTTCATCTAATCGAGGGAAGTCAAAAGGGGTTGTGACATATGGCAAAGGGGATTAAATAATCCCAATAGAGAAACACAAAAGAGAGATCAACTTAATCAAGATCTAAATGGCAGGGAATGCCATTACTGCAAAAGAAATAGTGCTAATCAGAGCTTAGCCACTTTGAACTTGATTTGAACTTGATTAATTCATGGATCGGAGAAAAGATTCCTAAGGAAGGGTATTAATTAGATGATGTTGGAAAAGGAATTGGTTAAAAATAGCAGCAAGATTGGGATTCCATTACTCTATCTATATGGATGCGAGGAGGTTGTACCTAATCTAAAGTCTTGATCAGAAGACAAATTTGAAAAGAAATCTGAAAATCAAATTGTGAAAGTTATTGTAAAAAAAGCTTAATCAAATCAGGCTGATGAAGTGGAATCTACATATAAGTATTCGCCCAAATCAAGAGTTGACACTGGAGTTTGGCATCATTAAATCCTATCACACTTCTAACCATTGGATTTAGGATGTGGGAGACATTGTTTGCACCATTTCTTGCATGTATAGTTGGACTAATCGGATTTATGCCATATCCTATATGTGTAGTCGGGCCAATAGGCCATTGGGATTAAAATTGATTATGTGATGTTGGAGTGGTTGTATTACCCAAATAGGTTGGTCTAGTGTAGTTAGAAGCTGGTCACAGTTTAAGTTTGTTAAAGTAGGAAAGTGTAATCACTATAAGTTTAGAAGTGTGGCATGGTTGGAGGCCTAGTAAATCGGGGTTTGGGTGTAATTGACCACATTGTGTATATATAACTGTATGGGAATTAAGATGATATAAAAAAGACTTTGTAAAAGGAAGAGGGACCTTTCGACACAATAATGAAATCTAGCTTTTACATTATCTTCTTTAGTCACCATACTTTAGTTTTTACAGTAGTTTTATAGTAGATTTAAGCAACATTTCGTTATCCTTAGTAGTCCTTGAAGTTTCAAGCCATCCAAACCCAATCTCATCTTCTTCATGTTCCGATCACAAGATGGTAGCACGTCACGAAAGACCCTCCCTCGACCATCAACTTGCTATACTATTTTGAGTCAGAAAATAAGAGAAACAAGGAGGTTCACTAATCAGTTGCTTGGAGTGTACTAAAATGCTTGCAGGAAGCCAAAAAGAAATCTTTCAATAACTCTCAATATGGAGAAATAAAGCTTACTTATCTAAAGCTATGCATAAAGATTTGACTCCAAGAACACCTTGAAGTGAGCTTTGAATGCTCACATGCAATGACAGAAAATTTCAAATTGGGCTATCTCAAAAGTCAACCCCTGAAATACAACGAGTCGACCTTGGCACACTATTGCAGACTAATATACCTTCACGAGTGGACCCCCATATTAAAAGAGTCGATCCTAGAATAGTATCGAAAGAAAAACAGAGAGCCAATATTTAGCACATACTACAAAAGAAGAACCCAATAATATTTAACCCCGTATTAATATTATTGGCTCATACTACAAAAGCATGTTGCTCAATTCATAAAAAAGTGCAATCAACATTAAAGAGATGCAAATATTTAGCACCAACTATCCAACTCTGATTAGCACTCCATGGCCTTTCTCCAGTTGGAGATGGACATTCTCATTCCTTTTCTGCAAACCAATAGGTAGAGAAAGTTTCTTATCATCATCGTTAACTGTTGAATTAAATTAAATATTTTCAAATTTGAAAACTGCTTGCCAAACAAAGCAAGCCACGGCTAACTAATTATTTGACTTGGTCAACGACCAAGTGGCAAGCATCCGCGCATAATCAAGGGAGCAAATATGGAAAGATCCCCAAAAAAAGTAGGCCAAGATAAGTGTCATGCTTCCACATGCAAGAGCAAGCATAGAAAGACCCTCCGAAGAAGGAAGGAAGCATGGGCGGCCAAGATGCCATAAGCCACAGGATCAAAGGAGCACAAGAAGACACGTCATCAATCCGCGAAAGAAAAGTCTGCTTCTTTGTTAACTACTTCACAAAATGGGTCCGGTGAAACCTTTAGCTCAGATCACTGAGGATAATGCCCAAAATTTCATCAAAAAATCTATGATATGCTAGATCAAAATTCCGTAGGTCCTCATCACTAACAATGATTGACAATTTGATAATGCTCGATTCCACCGACTCATCTTGGTCGATCATCTCCAAGCCAACAGAGAAGCTTAGATAACTAACTATACTATTTTGCAGGCTTGAAAGATCGGGCTTGATCGAGCTAAGGGCCTTTGGATAGGTGAGCTGCCTAGTGTTTTGTGGGTCTATCGCACAACCCATCAAACCTCGATCGAAAAAACTCCTTTAAATCTCCCCTTCGATAGTGAAGCCATCATTCCCATGGAGATCAGCATTCTGTCCTACCGGGTGGAGTTATATGAAGAGCAAACTAATGCCGAGAATCTCTGCACTGACCTGGATCTACTAGATGAAGATAGATAATGAGCTCAAGTCAAGATGGTTGCTTATCAGCAACCGACAGTTCGATACTACAGATCCTGGGTCAAGGCAAAGCTCTTCTAAATAGGGGATCTTGTCCTCAGAAAAGATGAGGTGGCCTGGCAAGGTGACCATGAGAAACTTGGACCTAAGTGGGGGGGATTGTATAGGGTTGTGGAAGTTATCTGACCTGGTACATACTGACTCGAGGAACTTGATGGAACTTCAGTACCTTGGCATGAAATTTTGACAACCTCTGAGTCTACCACTAATAAGAATTGCAATTTTGAGCTCTGTACTTCTTTATTGCTAATAATAAATGAAGTTTGTCTTTGTGCTCCAAAATAGACTAAGAAATCTTTGAAATCGACAGACCAAGCGAGCTTACCAAAGATCCACAATCAAGATTTTGCGGGTTTAGATAAAATATTGTTGAACCTAAAGAGTTGATTTTGATGATGCAAAATAGTTGAGTCGAAGGTTGACTAATCTATTGCTTTAAGTTTAATTGACTAATTTCAGAAAGCAAAAAAAAAGCCTTCAGTCACGATCATTTATTTAAGGTTCCATATCAAGAAGTTGAACTCTAAAAAGCCATGGATTCATTTCTTGGAAGGTCACATACAATCACAAAAGATTTTATCCTTAGCTACTTTAAGAGTCGAACCCATGCCTACAATGAGTCAACCTTAGTACACTATTATTGACTTATGAACCTTTACGAACCGACTCCAACAGATCATGAGTAGACACAGAATAGTCTTAGAAGATAGACGAAAAGCCACAAAATTTATCACATTAACGAGTTCACCCATAGAATACTCGAGCCGACTCCAAACAAGCAAGAGTCGACCCCAGAATGGATATAGAGAAAAGACAGAGAGTTGAATAAATCATTATATTGGCGAGTTGATCCATGAAATTTATGAGCCAACTCCGGTCAAACTAGAGTCGACCCCAGAAAGAGATAAGTGGATTCCAGAACGGCCACAGTAGAAAAATAGAGAGTAGTAAAATTTAGTTCATTAAAGAGATGACCCCTGAAAGTAATGAGTTGACTCTTGAAAATCTTGAGTTGACCCCTGAACTGAGAGACTCAACTCCATAAGTCCCACGGACGAAAAACAAAGTGCAGTAACAACAAAAGCAAGCTCAAGATGACTAATGAAGATCACAAATCGACTCATAAAAATCTCGAGTCGACCCCACTGCGCCTGACAACTATAACGGCTCTATTAACTGTCTAAATGGCAACTGTAGCATAGAGAGATCCAATTGCAGTAGATCCTATGGGACGATGACCATGAAGAAGATCAAGCTCATCGAGGGCAGACAGCGCTAGCAAGGTCACTAGGCTTAAGGAGTTATCCTTTGCTTCATCCTATGCCTCCGTGATAGCACCAAGAAGCAAAAGAAGAAAACGAACACCAAGCCTAATTGGTCGAGACTTGGTGGGAGAATTCAGCAGCATCTCCACCCTGTTGCATGTTGGGAACCCGCCCATGCCGCAGAAAATTAAAAAAAAAATTCAGATGCAGCGGAAGAGGTACAAGCGTGATCAACGTTCATCCTATAAACGTTATTCAAAAACCGTTCGTAGATAGATTAGAATTAAAAACTTTTAAAAAATTATGAAGATCAGATCTTCACCTTGTGCGGGTAGATGATCACCGCAAACTGAAGTTCGTGGTTTAGGATGAAGGTTCGCTTAAAGCCATTCACGCGTCTGGCCTCTACGGGTATCCACACGAAGCAGAGGACCGATCAAAGCTTCCTTGTCTCCCTGGGGTGCTAGCTCCCTTGCAGAGACTACTTTAGATGGCTGATTTCCTCCCTTTGAATCAACTCTTGATTATGCTTGGGAGGAGGAAGAAGAAGGAGGCTCTAAGGAGAAGAACCAAAGGCTACTTGCAGCCTTTTCTTTTCCCTATGTTGGAAGAAGAAAGGGAGGAGGGAGGAGGGCCGCCAACACCTTTCTTTTTCTTTCCCTTGCTTGCAGCTGAAAACCAAGAGGAGGAAGGGGGCTCACAGCTTGAGAGGGAAGAGGATTCTCATGCCCTAGGTGCTGCCCCCATGCATCCCTTTTATGGCGTGTGGAGCTCCTACTAATTAGGAGCTCCTTACAATTTTCCAAGAGGGGCGCCGGCCCCTCTTGTGTTGCCGCACCAACCAAGAGAAAGGGGAGGGGCGTGAGCCCCTCCCTTTTGTGTTGCCCTAGTCCTCATTAAGTAAGGATTGGGAGGCCCTAATGTGGCTAAGTCCTAATCTAATTAGGCTTAGTCCAAAGTTGAACCAATTGGGTTTAATCTAGGTAAGTCCTAATCTAATTAGAACTCAAATCAATTATGACTCAATTGAACTCTTCAATCCTAATCCAATTAGGAGTCTTGTTAATTCATTAGATTAATAATTAGTTAGAACTTAAGAAATTCTAATCCAATTAGGATTTATTTAATTTTAGTCCTAATCCAATTAGGACTCTTATTTGAATCCGAAGTCCTAATCCAATTAGAACTTCTAGGAATCTTATTCTAAGTAGGAATCCAAATTGAATTCAAAATCCTAATTCAATTAGGATTGTAGGAATTCTATTCTAAGTAGGACTCCCAGTCCTACTCCAAGTAGGATTTCCAGTCCTAATCCAATTAGTGAGGATGATAGTGTTATTTTGATGATTAACAAGCAATTATCAAGAGTATGTTATAAGTTAAATCGATACTTCATTTATAAGTCTATTACTCTCAGTATATTTGGATAAATTGATATAGATACATTTCATTATTTATTTGAATGAATCTAACCTTGAGATGCAGCAAAGTGTGGATTGAGTCGACCCAAAGGATGATTGGGTCGACCCCGGCACATCAAGAAAGCATTTGGCACACTTCTGCAAAAATGGCACAAATGAACAGTGAGTTGGGTCGACCCAAGGAAAGCATGAGTCGACCCAAACATCAAGATCCTCAAACAGAAGACAGAAAATGGTTCCCTGGATTTACTGAGAGGGTCGACCCAAGATATAGTTGAGTCGACCCAAGCTTGAGTCGACCCAAACCCTGAGAGGGTCGACTCAAAGGCAAGACAGAACAGAAGACAGAAAAGGTTCTCTGGAAACCCTGTTAGGGTCGACCCAAGAAGAAGTTGAGTCGACCCAACTGAACCTTGAGTCGACCCAAAGAAAAGTTGGGTCGACCCAAGTGAAGGAAGGCTGAATTTCAAGTTTCTGTGGATTCTGAGAGGGTCGACCCAAGGAATGTTTGAGTCGACCCAAGTGAAAGTTGGGTCGACCCAAGGACAGGTTGAGCCGACCCAAACACGGGCAGAAGCATAACGGCTAGTTCTGCAGATGTACTTTTTGTCCTTCCAATAGTGAGTAACTGCTAGTTTTTGAATTCTAACCATTGGAGCTTGTCCAATGGAGGTAGAAAACTATTTAAAGGGGCACTATTCATCAGATAGAACATCCTTTCCAAAGAATATCAAAGAGTACACAAGAAAGAGAAAGTGCCCTAATCTTCTTCATCCAAGTGCTTCATTCAAGAATCAAAGAAAGGGGTTGAGCAGATTCAAAGAGTCATCAAGAGCTCCATCCTCCCTTTAAGAGTGAAGCATCCTTGACAAAGAAGAGAGAAGTCACTACAAGCGATAAATACTTTCTAAACTCTTCTTTATAGATTATATTGTTTTATTTGCTCATTTAGGAGTTTAAATCTTCCTTCTTTATTTGTTAAACTACTTGTAAAGGTAGGTTGGTTAGCCCGCAAAACCAACGGAATAGGTTGATTGGTGAACCCGGAAAACCAATTGTAAAGGTTCGTTGGTGAGCCCGTAAAACCAACAAAGATTCGTTGGTGAGCCCGTAAAACCAACATAGGTTTTTGGTGAACCCGGAAAACCAAAGTGTAAAGATTTTTGGATTGTGAGCCCGAAAAACAATCCAACTGTAATCCGAAGAATTATAGTGAATTTCCAAGGGGTCGCTTGGGGAGTGGATGTAGGTGCTAAGGAGAGCACCGAACCACTATACTTCTTGTTGTTTGCATTGTGATTTGTTTAAGTTCACTAACACATCATTTAACACAAGTAAGATAGTTAAAATTAAAAGAAACCAATTCACCCCCCCCCCCTCTTGGCCTGTCACCTTGGGCAACAAGTGGTATCAGAGCAAGGTGCTCCAATAGTACTCATTGATCTCACAATCAAGAGTTAAAGATCATGACAACCCAAGTGGGATGTTCTATGAGTGAGGGGCAATCTACAAATAGACCACCTCTATTTAATGGCACAAACTACACATATTGGAAAGCTAGGATGAGGATATTCATTCAAGCTTCAGATTATGAATTATGGTACATCATTACTAGAGGACCTCACACACCCACACTTAATATAGAGGGCACTATCATACCCAAACCAGAAATGGATTGGAATGAAAGTGATAGACGATTGGCACAGTTAAATGCTAAAGCTATAAATGTACTTTATTGCTCATTAGATGTAAGTGAATTCAATAGAATATCTACTTGCATCTCTGCTAAAAAAATTTGGGACAAACTTGAGGTCACTCATGAAGGGACCAATCAAGTTAAGGAGTCAAAGATAAACATATTAGTATACAAGTATGAATTATTTAAAATGGAATCTACTGAGTCCATAACTGATATGTTTACTCGTTTTACTGACATTATAAATGGGCTTAAGAGTTTAGGAAAGTCTTACACTAACTCTGAATTGGTGCGAAAAATTCTCAGGTCTCTACCAAGAATTTGGGAGGCCAAGGTAACCGCAATTCAAGAAGCTAAGGACCTCAACACACTGCAATTAGAGGAGCTTCTAGGATCACTCATGATCCATGAGTTGACAATGAGGCAAAATTCAGAAGATGAGGTCAAGAGAAGAAAGCCCATTGCCCTAAAGACTACCACCCCTAAACAACAAACTGAATCGGAAGATTCAGATGATGATGAAGAATTTGATGAAGAAGGGATGGCTATGCTTGGAAGAAAATTCAGAAAATTTATGAGAGGTAAGAATAGATTCTATAAAAAGAAATCCTTCCTCAAAGGTAGCTCAAGCAAAGAAAAGGGTAAGACAAAGAAAAGGAAAAAGAAACTCCTATTTGCTATGAGTGTAACAAACCCGGGCATTATAAGATAGATTGCCCAGATTTGAAATGGATGGCAAGAAAACTGAAAAAGAAGAACTTCATGGCTGAATGGAGTGAAAGTGAGGAGTCAAGTTCGGAAGAGGAAGATCATCAAGAGACGGCCCAAATGTGTCATATGGCCAATGACGATGAGGTAGATTCTGAACTTGACTGTGATTTTACTGTTGATGAATTACATGATGCATTCTTAGAACTCATGGAAGAACATAAGAAACTAATCAATAAAAATAAAGTTCTAAAAGAAGAAAATCAATCTCTTGTCAAAGATAAGTTAAAACTATCTCATAACTATGAAACATTAAGTAGGAAACTTACAAACGAAACTAAGAATCTAATTGCTGAAAATATCAAGTTAAAAGAAGATGCTGAAAAATATAAATCCTTGGTAGATAAGTTTACACTTAGTTCTACCAAACTAAATATGATTCTTGACAGTCAAAAAGCTGTATATGATAAGGCTGGTTTAGGATATAAAACAAATAGGAAACAAAAATTCTTAAAGAACATTTTTGTAAAAGCTAAAAATATTACTTGTCATTGCTGCAATAAATTAGGACATAGAGCATATGAATGTAACCATAGAAAGTCCAGTCAAAACAAATTAAGTAATAATCAAAAGATTAAATTCAAGAAAGTTTGGGTTCCAAAAGGAACATCAAGTACTAACCCTAAAGGACCCAACATAGTTTGGGTACCTAATGTTTCTTCTTGATCTTGATTGCAGGAGTGTCTTGCAGCTGATAAAGTGAAAAAACGATGGTATCTAGATAGCGGCTGTTCAAGACATATGACCGGTGACGTAGATCAAATTGTCACCTTGGAATCAAAGAAGGGTGGAGTAGTAACCTATGGAGACAATGGTAAAGGGCATATCATTGGAAAGGGTAAAATTTTTATTACTCCATCTATTGTTATAGAAAATGTCTTATTAGTTAAGGGTTTGAAACATAACCTTCTTAGCATAAGTCAATTTTGTGATAAAGGGTTTAAAGTCACATTTGAAGCATCTGTATGCATAATCACAAATCCTAAAGATAATAGCATTGTACTTGTAGGACAAAGGCAAAGAAATATTTACTTAGTAGATCTTCATGAGTTAGGCAAGAAAAATGGATTATGCTTAATTACTAATGAAGAAAAGAAAAATGAAACTAGTTGGCTTTGGCATCGAAGACTAGGACATGCTAGTATGGAATTAATATCAAAACTAGTCAAGAAGGATTTAATAAAAAATGTGCCAAAATTGATCTTTGAAAAGGACAAAATCTGTGAACCATGTTCATTGGAAAAACAAACTAAATCATCTTTCAAATCAAAGAATATAGTATCAACAACTAGACCATTTGAACTCATACACATGGATTTATTTGGACCTACTAGAACTGCAAGTCTAGGAGGGAAGAAGTATGGACTAGTTATTGTTGATGATTTTTCAAGATATACATGGATTTCATTTTTGGCCCATAAGAACGAAGCATTTTCAGAATTCTTGAAACTGTATAATAATATCATAAATGAAAAGAAACTCACCTTAGTAGCAATTCGAAGTGATCATGGTACTGAATTTGAAAATCAACACTTTGAAGAATTTAGTACTAAAAATGGTATTTCACATCAATTTTCAGCACCTAGAATGCCTCAACAAAATGGGGTTGTTGAAAGAAAAAATAGGACATTGGCAGAAATGGCACGCACGATGTTGTGTGAGTCAAATCTTCCAAAGTACTTTTGGGCTGAAGCTATAAGCACTGCTTGCCATATTCTAAATCGAGTTTTAATACGACCAATAACTAAGAAAACTCCTTATGAACTTTGGAAGAATAAGAAACCAACTGCTAAATATCTTAAAGTATTTGGATGTAGATGTTTCATCTTAAACAATGGCAAGGAGGATCTAAGTAAATTTGATGCCAAGTCAGATGAAGGTATCTTCTTAGGATACTCCACATCTAGCAGGGCATACAGAGTATTCAATAAAAGAACTCTAGTAGTGGAAGAGTCAGTCAATATTATATTTGATGAGTCTGATAGTGAGTCTGCTTGGGAAGAAAATATTGTTGATGATGATACAGGAATTATCGACTTTGAAAAGTTGAATATTGATGACGTGCCAATTCAAGATAAGGGAGATGATTGCGTGCCACCACAATCTCAAAACTTGCCAAAGGAATGGAGGTATGCATATGGACACCCTAAAGACTTAATCATTGGTTATCCATCTCAAGGGGTAAGAACTCGATCATCTCTTAAAAATTTAAATGATTATCTTACTTTTGTTTCACAATTAGAACCTAAGACTTATGAAGAAGCTGAAAAAGATACTAATTGGATAAATGCCATGCAAGAAGAATTAAATCAATTTAAAAGAGGTAATGTATGGACATTAACTGAAAGACCAAAGCATAACTTAGTAATTGGAACAAAATGGATATTTAGAAATAAATTAGATGAAAATGGAGTAGTTATAAGAAATAAGGCTAGACTTGTAGCTAAGGGATACAATCAAGAAGAAGGAATAGATTTTGATGAAACATTTGCTCCTGTAGCTAGATTAGAGGCTATTAGATTACTTCTAGCATTTGCATGTTTCATGAATTTCAAATTGTATCAAATGGATGTGAAGAGCGCATTCTTAAATGGTTTTATTGAAGAGGAAGTATATGTAGAACAACCTCCTGGTTTTGAGAATCATGAATTGCCAAATCATGTGTTTAAACTACATAAGGCATTATATGGATTAAAGCAAGCTCCTAGGGCTTGGTATGATCGATTAAGCAAATTTCTGCTTAATAATGACTTTAGTAGAGGAAATGTAGATAAAACACTATTTCTCAAAAGAAAGAACAAAAATCTATTAGTGGTTCAAATATACGTAGATGACATAATCTTTGGTGCCACAAATGATACTCTTTGCAAAGAATTTGCTGATTTAATGCATGGAGAATTCGAAATGAGTTTGATGGGAGAACTAAGCTTCTTTCTAGGATTACAAATCAAACAAACTAAGGAAGGCATTTTCATTCATCAAACTAAGTATACAAAGGAAATACTAAAGAAGTTTGGGAATGAAAATCATAAAGGAGTAGGCACTCCAATGAATCCTACTAGTAAGCTAGACCAAGATGAAAAAGGGAAGAGTATTGATATTAAGCTTTATAGAGGACTAATTGGATCCTTGCTCTACCTTACTGCTAGTAGACCAGACATCGTATTTAGTGTAGGAATATGTGCTAGATACCAATTAGATCCTAAAGAGTCACATTTAAGTGCTGTTAAAAGAATCCTTAGATATTTAAGAGGAACTACAAATATTGGATTATGGTACTCTAGAGGCTCTTGTCTAGATTTGCTTGCATACTCAGATGCTGATTTTGCTGGATGCAAATTAGATAGGAAGAGCACAAGTGGCACATGTCAATTCTTAGGAAACAACTTAGTATCATGGTTTAGCAAAAAGCAGAATTCAGTGGCACTGTCAACAGCTGAAGCTGAATATATAGCTGCTGGTAGTTGTTGTGCTCAAGTACTATGGCTTAAGCAACAACTAGAGGACTATGGAGTTAAGCTAGATAATATTCCTATTAAGTGTGATAATACTAGTGCCATCAATCTTACTAAAAATCCGGTTCAGCACTCTAAAGCCAAACACATAGAAATACGATATCATTTTATTAGGGATCATGTGCAAAATGGAAACATATGTATTGAGCATATATGCACTGAAAAACAATTAGCTGACATATTCACAAAACCATTGAGTGAAGATAGATTCTGCACGCTAAGGAGGAAATTAGGCATATATGATCCTTTTTATTGAAGAAATATAAAAGGGAGCAATTAGTCTCATGATACATTCCTCCAATTTCTAAAAACCCATAAAACATGAGTCAAACTTGTTATCTATAGATTCCTTACTCATGTATCATTGTCCCAGAAAGAATTTATAAGAATTGGAAGCAAAGAAAATTTTTAGAAGCAAAAAGGAAGAGAAAAGAAAAATTCTGCACTTGGGTCGACCCAACCCAGAATAGGGTCGACCCAACGTTGAGTCGACCCAAGAAATTTCTTGAGTCGACCCAACGTCGGGACCCCACTGTTAAAGGGGACCCGAGAGCACTATTAGGGCACTGTTTGCCCTTGTCCTCTTCTTAATACTCTAATCCCCACTCTCCAAACTCCTCCAAACTCCTCCAAACAGTAGATTACCTTAAGATCTTGGAGAAATGGGACCCAAAAGAGCCGTAAACAAGATATCCGGAAGAGTCTCACAGATCCAACGTGAGGAAAGGCAACCTACGGAGCCATCTACCGTGTCTCCACAACGTGAGGCACGTGCGGAGCCACCTCCTCCTCCTTCCCCCTTTGTTATACTTGCAAGATTTGCAGGGAGACTGGTTACAACGGGGAGAAGGATCCATTCCGAGTTCTTTGATCAAGAAGGGTTTAGGTTGAGGGAATGGATCCAAAGGCAAGGTTGGGAGTATCTTTGCTCCCTAGATGTGATGATCTACCCCGGATTAGTTCGGGAGTTCTATGCCTTTCTTAAAACTGGAATGGGAGGGCTTGTTTCGGAAGTTCGAGGAGTTAGGGTTCGAGTTTCCGAGGAAAGTTTGAGTGAGCTACTTCATCTACCCTGGGAAGGAGCCACTCCAGAAAAACCAGAAAACAAGATGAGAGCTCTGCAGTTGATTATGAAAAATGAGGGCTTTGACTTCTCAGAAAAGGTAATAGCAAGCTTTTTATCTGCTGAAATGAGATTATTGCTTAGTATCATAAATAGAATTTTATTTCTAAAGAGCGGGAGATTCGATCGCATCACAGAGCGAGATTTAGTAGTGATGGAGTATATTATTCAGGGTATTCTCCTGAATCTCCCGGCCATGATACTGAAGCAGATGAGGAAAGTGATCTGCAACTCCAGAGTATCCCTACCTTATGGTATGATACTCACTTTGGTTTTTCGACAGCACGGCATATCTGTCGAGGGGGAGGTATCCAGGCATCTGCTTCATATTGACACATACACTGCACGGACACTTATACGTATGGGTTATGAGAAAGTGAACGGGCAGTGGATTCATACTGGAGCAGGGATTCAGGGTGAGGCACCAGAGGGTGAGGCAGAGGATGATGCACCAGATATTGGAGACTCTATCCCTGAGGATGAGGAGCATATGGATCATCCTACTGTACCTTCCGAGGCTGGACCATCGTCATCTGCTCCTCCGAGAGATACAGATGAGTTCTGGAGTAGGATGACTGAGATTATGACAGCTCAGGCCAGAACCATCACTGACGGGCTGACGAGCAGATTGGATATTATGTCAGCTCAGGCGAGGACTGTCACTGATGGGCTGACGAGCCGACTGGACATCATGACTGCGGAGATCAGTGATCTGAGGCAGCAGGTAGGAGCACTCCGGAGAGAGAGAGAGACCCATGGACTTTCTGTGCCACAGGCTGCTGAGTCAGAGATATCGGCACAGAGTCATCCAGCTCGTCGTGCTCCACGCCAGACACAGTCTCACCAGGCTCGACCTCTCCTCGCCACGTACACTAGGAGGATGAGGACTAGATCCCAGCCATTAGATACTCCCTAGGCAGATATTAGCATTTCTGGTTAGAGCCTAGGCTAGATATCTAGTTCTCATATGTATTTTGCTTTTATCATGTATCTTTAAATTTTGATTAAGGAACATTGTATTTGTTTTTATTTTTGGGCATGAATGTACTAAAATGTTCCTATTTTGATCCATGAAGTTTGAATGTTTGTTATTTATTGTGTCTTTTCCCATGCATCTATTTGATGATAACAAAAAGGGGGAGAAGTAAAGAAAGAGTAATGTAATGGGGGGAGAAGTAAAGACAGAGTGATAAGAGAAGTAAAGAAAGAAAGAGAAATAACGAAATAACTTGTAAAACAACTTGAAAATCATATAGGAAAGCATATGCATCCAAGGGGGAGCAATTTGCAACAATGAAAATGATCAAGTCAAAAATTTCTATCAAATTTCAGAATTTGGCACATAGAATTTTAGAATTTGGCACGCACCTTTCACACCTCGATACATAACCTGAAACTCACGTTTTATCTCAAATTTTTGGAGTTTCATCTTTAATGAATTATAAATGAAAGGGGGAGCAATTCAAAAAGTCAAATTGGCAACACTTGAATGATATAGGGGGAGACTTCACTCTTATATATGAAAAGCTGAAATTCAGCAAGTTAAGCCCTTTCAAAAACTGATTTTAAAATAAGTATCAAAAGGTTCATACTCTTTATTTTGTAATCATCAAAAAGGGGGAGATTGAGGATGATAGTGTTATTTTGATGATTAACAAGCAATTATCTAGAGTATGTTATAAGTTAAATCGATACTTCATTTATAAGTCTATTACTCTCAGTATATTTGGATAAATTGATATAGATACATTTCATTGTTTATTTGAATGAATCTAACCTTGAGATGCAGCAAAGTGTGGATTGAGTCGACTCAAAGGATGATTGGGTCGACCCCGGCACATCAAGAAAGCATTTGGCACACTTCTGCAAAAATGGCACAAATGAACAGTGAGTTGGGTCGACCCAAGGAAAGCATGAGTCGACCCAAACATCAAGATCCTCAAACAGAAGACAGAAAATGGTTCTCTGGATTTACTGAGAGGGTCGACCCAAGATATAGTTGAGTCGACCCAAGCTTGAGTCGACCCAAACCCTGAGAGGGTCGACCCAAAGGCAAGACAGAACAGAAGACAGAAAAGGTTCTCTGGAAACCCTGTTAGGGTCGACCCAAGAAGAAGTTGAGTCGACCCAACTGAACCTTGAGTCGACCCAAAGAAAAGTTGGGTCGACCCAAGTGAAGGAAGGCTGAATTTCAAGTTTCTGTGGATTCTGAGAGGGTCGACCCAAGGAATGTTTGAGTCGACCCAAGTGAAAGTTGGGTCGACCCAAGGACAGGTTGAGCCGACCCAAACACGGGCAGAAGCATAACGGCTAGTTCTGCAGATGTACTTTTTGTCCTTCCAACAGTGAGTAACGGCTAGTTTTTGAATTCTAACCATTGGGGCTTGTCTAATGGAGGTAGGAAACTATTTAAAGGGGCACTATTCATCAGATAGAACATCCTTTCCAAAGAATATCAAAGAGTACACAAGAAAAAGAAAGTGCCCTAATCTTCTTCATCCAAGTGCTTCATTCAAGAATCAAAGAAAGGGGTTGAGCAGATTCAAAGAGTCATCAAGAGCTCCATCCTCCCTTAAAGAGTGAAGCATCCTTGACAAAGAAGAGAGAAGTCACTACAAGCGATAAATACTTTCTAAACTCTTTTTTGTAGATTATATTGTTTTATTTGCTCATTTAGGAGTTTAAATCTTCCTTCTTTATTTGTTAAACTACTTGTAAAGGTTGGTTGGTTAGCCCGCAAAACCAACGGAATAGGTTGATTGGTGAACCCGGAAAACCAATTGTAAAGGTTCGTTGGTGAGCCCGTAAAACCAACAAAGGTTCGTTGGTGAGCCCGTAAAACCAACATAGGTTTTTGGTGAACCCGGAAAACCAAAGTGTAAAGATTTTTGGATTGTGAGCCCGAAAAACAATCCAACTGTAATCCGGAGGATTATATTGAATTCCCAAGGGGTCGCTTAAGGAGTGGATGTAGGTGCTAAGGAGAGCACCGAACCACTATACTTCTTGTTGTTTGCATTGTGATTTGTTTAAGTTCACTAACACATCATTTAACACAAGTAAGATAGTTAAAATTAAAAGAAACCAATTCACCCCCCCTCTTGGCTTGTCACCTTGGGCAACAATTAGGACTCCCGAAATCCTACTCCAAGTAGGATTCGTGTTTAAGTCCAATTAATTCCCATTATTCCTTCTTCAACTGATCATCAATCGAATTGATTACTCGTGATTCATAATCACATTTCAACTATCAGATCGGTTAATACCTCTAGTGTGTGTGACCCCATAGGTTCTATTCTGACTGGTAGTGAGATATATTGCGATCTCTATCACAATATCATTGAAAACTCCTTTCAATGGGTTGGAACGATTCCAACTCAACTCATTAGGGTTTATCGATCATCGAGATATTTTCTGTGAGTCTCACCATCCACCAGTGACACCTAGCAGCATGTAGTGGCCACCCAGCAGAATGAAATGTTGAACCTCTAGGTGCAGTTATCGTATGATACAGTCCTATTATCGTGGATCCTTACAGGATGGAGGTCATGGACAACTCGTCAAACCTCATCGTCTGTCATATGTCAAGATTTATTCGACTTAAGTTCGAGAGTGGAAAACTCTTTCTCTACTATGCATACTGCTCCGGCCGAGGTCTTACGAACTCAGTCTTATAAATCACATAGGATCTCTCCTTATCTACCAAGATCGATAGATTCCATATAGGTGCATACCCTACTCCTACAGTGAACCTATTGCAGCCAATCTACACTGTATGGACCCGTATGTCTAGAGACCATGTATACGTGCAGTCAAACTAATGTTCATCTGATTCCTGTTTACTTAAAAATATGCTAAACAGATCGCTGTTAGAACCGACAAACAAAGTTTAAATTAATTTAACTCTTACCTGTTCTACTCGAAGAATAGTGGTCGTAAGAGGTCGATCCACAGGGAGGCGATTAGAGTTGCATTAAAAATTGAAACATTCACTCCGATTCAAAATCGATTTTTGAATAACGAAAGAAAAACCTTACGTTAGAGATGTTTGAATGATTCCTGTCTACCAGACAATGTTTTCTTATTTGAAAATAAACAAAAGGAAGAAAGAAAACTTTGCAATTGAAATCTGATGCAGAGTAGGGGTCGATTTCTAAAGACAAAATATAAATTAAAATCGCCAATCAAACAGCAAAGACTAATTTCAGAGTTATCTTAAGACTGAGAATTTCAAAACACATAAGATAAATTGCAGAAATTAAATTAAAACATTGACACGAATTGCATAAAAAGAAAATTAATGGATTGCATAAAAAGGAAAACTGATTACAAATAAAAATGGAGATTAGAGGCCTAATACTCCTTCTATTTTGCAAATAAAATAAAGAAAAGAAAATTAAAACAAATTACTTCTCTTTTCCCTCTCTCTCCCACGGTGGAATTTCAACATAAAAAACTATATCTCCTTTTTTTTTTCTTTTCTTCTATTCAAGAAAAACAGAGCACTCCTCCCCTGTTCTTTGGCTCAACACCCAGCCAAGAGCTCCCTGGTTTCTTTGGCCAAACCGACAACACCCTCCTCTGTTTCTTGGCCTCACCCCACACACTTCCTTCCTCATTTTCCCCTCTTTATATAGCCAACTCTCCCCCGGCTCACACCTGATCTCACGGGATGCTGGAGGGATTGCTTCGGACGACCTTCTTCTTTGGACCACGGATGCGGGATCGCCGGACGGCTGATGCGGAAGGCGTGGAGGATTGGGATACGGTGGTTGCTGGCACGGGATGCTTGATTTGGCGAAGATTGGGCGCTAATCCTCTCTGTGAACGCGTTGGGAGGCTTGAAATCGGGCGTGGAAGGCTCTAGACGCTGAGATCGCGAGCTGTGACGTTGCGAAAGAAATGGATCACGGACGCGGTGGATGATCTGAATCGCGGAGGAGACGGACGTGTTGATGCGGAGGATGAATGCGGTCGGTCATGATTCGTGGTTTCCTTCTTTGGACGTGCCGGCTGGGACATGTGAACTAAGATAAATACTCACTTTCGTAGAGCATTACGATTATGCTTAGCACGTGTAACAAGCCGTTAAACCCCTAGGTTACCCTAGTGGATGAGTGTTGTCTCGTGAGGGTTTGCAGTGAAGTTACCCACAAACTTCAATCCCAAAATAAAATTTGTTTTATGAAATGAAAGTCTAATTTCAAGTACATAACTGATAAGAATTTCAAAAGCACACAAGGTTTTAATTACTAAGTAGCCCAAATTTTAGGTTAGTATGCAATTTAAGTTGAAGTCATTAAGTTTTCTGTTAGGAAGTTGTAATACTTATTTATACTTGAGTGCTCAGTGAAGTCTGGACCATGCACCAGCTAAAGTTTTGGATCTCCAAAATATCGCTAATGCTAGTAGTTTCCAAGAATTGGTCGGACAAGATCTATTTACTGATTCAAAATCATCTTATCTACAGGATTTCGAGAGTTGTGGATGTTTACTTTAATACCTCATGGGCTTTATCTGTAATATTCCAGTTTACTCGAATTTTTGCAACGACGGCTTTCACACTATTATCTTTCTTAAGATCAAAATACAATTTTTTTCTTTTTTTTTTAACTTTTTATTTTTGAAACATGAAAATGTTTATATTGTGCACTTTTACTCCTGTGATGATTCCTCCATGTAGCGAGCAATTAGTCGACAATTCTCACACCAGTTGGCATGAGGTGTCGGGCATCAAGACTCCCCTACGGACCTATGCTCGGGTTCCTCATTACAAGCCCGCTGACCTTTGACAAGAGGTAGCCCTTTTCGATGTACCTGACTAAATCCACCAAATAGTTTTTTTTTTGGATCAGAAAAAGATGGTTCATCAGGATTCGAGGTTGCTACCATATTCTCAGCACAATGTCAAACCTATACCTTAGAAAATGCAGGCAAGATGTGTTGTGAAATTCAAAGCATTAATTAGCTTATAACTCACTAAAAGAAACTTAATAAAAAAAACTCACTTTGCACTACTTCCGACTAGTCATTGGGCTCTTAGATTTTATATACCTTGTGTGTTGTAATTTTTTTTTCAAAAATTTTAACTAAAAACTTTTTTTATTATTTTTATAAAATTCCAAATGCTTAAAAATACCCCCAAACCTAAATCTAACATTGTCCTCAATGTTAAAGAAAATTTAAAGCAGTAAGAGGACAGAGGAGAAGTTACCTGATATGAGTGGGTAAATTGAAAGTTGGGGCAAAATCTCTCAAACCTGCATGTTAGTAATTTATTGAATTTTTTTTTTAATTAAAAGATATTTACATGTTGGGTTGCTTCCCAAGAGTGCTAAGTTTTATGTCTTCAGCCAGACAATTCTAATTCATTCATGATAAACAGGGTCGGTCAGAAGTGTCTCCTCGACTTCTGAACTCAGATACTCAAGGTATGGTTTTAAACGATGTCCATTAACTTGAAAGGATCTACCATCCTTGGTATTACATATTACTACTGCACCATGCGAGTGCACTTTCTCTACTGTGTATGGGCCAGTCCAGCGAGATTTAAGTTTTCCAGGGAATAGATGTAATCGAGAATCATATAGAAGGACTTTTTGTCCTTGGTGAAATTTCTTACGAATGATCATTTTATCATGCATGATCTTCATGCAATCTTTGTACTTCTTGGCACACTCGTAAGCATCGTTTCTAATTTCTTCAAGCTCATCGAGTTGAAGCTTCCTATGTTCTCCCGCTTTGTCAAGATCGAAATTTAAATTTTTAATCACCCAATAGGCCTTGTGCTCTAACTCGACAGGTAAATGGCAGGCCTTGCCATAGACAATTCTATATGGAGACATTCCAATTGGTGTTTTGTAAGCCGTCCGATATGCCCACAGTGCATCTGTTAGCCTAAGAGACCAATCCTTCCGAGATGTATGAACAATTTTTTCAAGGATGGTCTTGATCTTCCAATTGGAAATTTTGACTTGTCCACTTGTTTGTGGATGATATGGTGTACTGACCTTGATGTTGTACTTTCTCATAAGGGCTTTAAAGATTTTATTACAAAAATATTTTTCCCCGTCACAAATGATAGCACGAGGGGTGCCAAAACGAGCAAAGATAGATTCTTTAAGGAACTTGATCACCACTTTGTGATCATTGGTCTTACACGCGATAGCTTCAATCCATTTTGATACATAGTCAACTGCCACAAGAATGTATTGATGCCCAAACGATATAGGAAAAGGACCCATAAAATCAATACCCCAAACATCGAAGATTTCTAATATTAAGATAGGGTTCAGGGGCATCTCGTTCTTTCTCGAAAGTTTTCCTAATCGTTGATATCGATCGCAAGATTTACAATAGTTATGCGCATCTCGAAAAAATGTGGGTCAATAAAATCCGTACTGCAAAACTTTTGCAGCAGTTTTTTTCCCACTAAAATGACCACCACAAGCATGGTCATGACAAAAGAAATGGACATTCCTTTGATCGTGTTCAGGGATGCATCGTCTGATGATTTGATCAGGACAGTATTTGAACAAGTATGGTTCATCCCAAAAATACCATTTTACACGAGCTAGGAAGCGAAATTTCTCTTGTTTGGTCCATGAACTGGGCATTCATTCAGTAACTAGATAGTTGACTACATCAGCATACCATGGAACATTGGTATGGGAAATCATCATTAATTGTTCATCAGGGAAGGTCTCAGACACAGGCATGGATTCTCCAGATGATTCAACAATTAATCTGGACAAGTGGTCAGCTACAACATTTTCAGATCCCTTTTTATCTCGTATTTCAAGATCAAATTCTTGAAGCAATAGGATCCAACGAATGAGTCTTGCCTTGGCATCCTTCTTTGTGAGAAGGTACTTAAGGGCGGCATGATCAGAATAAATAAGGACCTTGGATCCTATCAGATAGGGACAAAATTTGTCAAGAGCAAAGACAACAGCCAACAACTCTTTTTCAGTGGTAGAATAGTTAAGTTGGGCGTCATTCAGAGTTTTGCTTGCATAATGAATCACATGGGGAAGCTTCCCCACTCGCTGACCTAGGACGGCACCTATTGCATAATCAGATGCATCACACATGATTTCAAATGGCAGATTCCAATCAAGGGACCTTATGATGGGTGCTGAGGTTTGTTCAGACTTCAGACTTTCGAAAGCAGTTATACAAATCGGCGAAAAATTAAAAATAGCATCTTTCGCCAACAGATCGCATAAGGGTTTCGACAATTTACTGAAATCGTTGATAAAGCGGCGGTAAAAACCCGCATGCTCTAAAAAGGATCTGACTTTCCTAACAGTTTTGGGAGGTGGTAACTTGGCAATTAATTCTACTTTGGCTTTATCCACCTCGATTCCCTTTTGTGACACGATGTGTCCCAAAACAATACCTGATTGGACCATAAAATGATATTTTTCCCAGTTAAGAACTAAATTTTTCTCTTTACATCGTTCTACAACAAGGGTCAAGTGATGGAGACATTTTTAAAATTAGATCCGAATACAGAAAAGTCATCCATAAAACTTCTAAAAATTTCTCCACCATATCGGAGAAAATGCTCATCATACACCGTTGGAATGTAGCCGGTGCATTGCATAACCCATAAGGCATACGACGATAGGCAAAAGTGCCATAAGGACAGGTGAATGTGGTTTTCTCTTGATCCTCACGTGCAATTGGAACTTGGTTATATCCAGAATAACCATCAAGAAAACAGTAATGAGAGTGGCCAGCTAGACGTTCTAACATTTGTGTTGCCCAAGATGACAACCCAAGAGGGGGGGTGAATTGGGTTTTCTAAAAATTATGCTCCCTAATTTTTACTTTGAATAGAATGCAGCGGAATAATAAGATGTTATTTACTTAAGCTCTAGGCAATTATAAGTAAAGCAGTGGAAAATTAAGCTAGAGCAATTATACTATGGCTTTAGGGTGTAATTGATCTAAAATTAACTTATAGTTGTATGATCAATTTTAATCTATGTGTATGGTAAGGATGGAATGGAAGCTAAGCAAATTCTAAACTATCACTTATAACTCTATAGAAAACAAAGCTAGAGATATTACACAATCAAGCATGAATGTAAGGCATGAAATACAAGAGATAAGGCATCACAAACACAAAGATGTATAGTGGTTCGGTGCACCCCAGCACCTACATCCACTCCCCAAGACCTCTTGGGAATTTCACTATAATTCCTCAGATTACAGTCGGTTGTTTTACAAGCTCACAACCCAACTTGTTG
Source organism: Phoenix dactylifera (assembly GCF_009389715.1). Lineage (NCBI taxonomy): Eukaryota > Viridiplantae > Streptophyta > Magnoliopsida > Arecales > Arecaceae > Phoenix > Phoenix dactylifera. Next base: position 44,351 of record NW_024068689.1, read on the forward strand.
TTTTGCGAGATCACAACGAACTCGGTCGGTTTTCACAGGCTCACCAACTAGAACCAACCGATTGTTTTCACGGGCTCACAATCTAACCCAGTTGGTTTTTCCAAAGGCTCACCAACCACAACCTTACAACGATTGTTTTCCGGGTTCACAATCAACCCAGTTGGTTTTCCCCAAAGGCTCACCAACCACAACCTTACAACGTTGGTTTTCCCTTTGGCTCACCAACAAACCTTAACACCGTTGGTTTTTCCTTTGGCTCACCAATAAACCTTAACCTCTTGATTCAATCCCTTGATTGAATCAAGTTACAAGATATTAGACTAAGAATTTAAAGCAAATACAAGCTTCTTAACTAAGCAAATATATCAAATATAAACAAATGGAGTAAAGAGAAGCTCTCAAACGAATTTTGAAGATGAAGAAACTCGGCTTCTTCTTTACTTGACCCTCTTCTGATTTGGCACGAGGTAGAGGATGATTGAGGCAGCACACGGATGGAGAGGAAGCTTTGGGATTCACTTGGATGCTCTTCTTCTCTCTATTTCGCTTTGGATGGCCCTTTTGTGCTTATGGAAGATTTCCCTTGTAATCTCTTTGAAATCTCTTCCTTAAATGTTTTCTCCCACTTCCATACCCTCTTTCCTAGCTCTCCTCTTGATTTTATAGCTTTAGAGGGAGTGGAAACAAAAATCTAGCCGTTAGAGACAAAAATAGAGCCGTTGGAATCAACAAAAAACTAGCCGTTATGCCTCCCAGCGTGCTGGAGTCGACTCGGCTGAAGTAGGAGTCGACTCGGCTGAAACAGAAGTCACTTGTGAATAGTAGTCTGTCGGCACTGTAGCTGGGAGTCAACTCCGCACTGTAGCACTGAAGTTGGAGTCGACTCGAGATCACTGTAGCGCTGAAAATCAACTTTCTGTTTTTTTGTTTGTTCTCAGTCGGAGTCGACTCGTAGAGTCCCGGAGTCGACTCGAGCACTGTTTCTTGAAACTCTAGAGTGCCAGAGTCGACTCTAAACTTCCCGGAGTCGACTCGAGGACTATTCTTTTGAATCTTTCTTTGAATTTGCTCCTCCAACTTAAATCCTTTGAACTTGAAACTTGGGCCAATAAATTGTAGCTTTCTTCTAACTTTTCTTGAGAGCTTTTGAGGCCTTCTTGTATTTTTCCAACTTGCTATGTTCCTTGCAAAATAAATTATCTTTCTTCTTGCAACACAAACATTAGTAATTATACTTCAAGGTTTTGTGATCATCAAAATTAATCTTTAAATCAATTTTTGGGTCATCAATCTTTCCCTTTTTGATGATGACAAAACTTGGAGTATATGCAATATAAAATATAATATGTTCTAGAAGTAATGCATAGCTAAGTTGCATGAAGTAGAAAACATATATATTTAAAAACATACTTCATGATAATGCTTTAGATTTATTCAGCTTAACACAATCAACATATTTCAATTTAAGCTGATTTGTATTCAATTCACAACATAAAGCATTATGAGCATATACTTAGATATTTCTCCCCCTTTTTGACAACATCAAAAAGGTTGCAAGATAATGAAACTTTAAGCACAAAGATAAGAATACTCAAATATTTCTTTTTCTTTTTGTACTCTGATTTGCATGTCAAATTATTGCAAGAATATGAATCATATAACTCAAGGCAATAATGTTAGAAAAAGATTAATGAGCATAGATCAGAGCCAATTATAGTGAGAACACATCGAATGTGGTTCCAAAGATAGTTTTCAAATCAAGTGTAGGTGGAATCTTTCTCAAGTTAATTCAAGAAGTACCAAGAATGATATTCAAAGAAAGCACGAATGAAAATCTCACCATTCTTTAATAATAAATATGAAAGCTTGTTCATTTAAGATCTTTTGCCCAATATATTAAGTATTTTAGCAACATGAGAGCAATTTAACTAATTTTTAGAGTATAAGAGCAATATATTAAGTATGATTGTAAAGATTTTTTTTTAATGGTGTAAAAATATTGTGGAATAAATACTAAAACATGAATTCATGCAATTTATGATATATCTTAGAGTATACATAAAAATGAAAGCTTTGAAGGTTCTTTTAAAGCTCTTTTAAAGACTTTATTCCTTTAAAAAGAAGCACATTTTGGTACATATAATAATGAATTGGCACTAAATTGAAGTTCTAAAGAATAAGCCAATAAGAACTCATTAGTGAATTCCAAAAATAGGTTTTCTAAGAGATACTCAAGAAAATTCAACACATTATTCTTCCTCTATTTCATTAAACTAGAGGCTCTTAAGATCAACTGTTTGAATTGTAATTTGGTTCATGATTGATGCATAAGATATACTAACCAAATAACAAGCCTCAAGGTGTATCATAAAGATTTTCAAATTTAAATTTCAAATGATACATATTGGAGAGTATTAGGATCACATCTCATTTAGTATTCTTTCTCTCTCCTTTAGTTATAGATTTATGCGATTAAGTTCCATAAGATCTCTCCTTCTGAAATTTTCTTTCTCCCCCTCAATTGATCATTCCATTTAAGAGTTTAGAATTTGAAAATAATGTTCAATAAAATTGTCAATCTCAAAAAAAATATTTTCTATAAGTTTCAGCTTATTTTCATAAGACTCAAGGTTTGAGATAAGACAACCTTTATAGAACTCATCTCAAGGTATAAACTTATTATATAATTAAAGCAAGTCTTGCAATATAAGGAGATTCATCAAAATCAATCCATAAAAATTAAGGTATGCATCAAATTAAAGTAACTTTAGGATAAGATACTGAATATCTAAAGCTCCCCCCTCAAAAGATGCATTCCTCTTTAATCATTCTTTTCTTTTGTTGAATTTCAGATTTTAATGACAAGCGTGAATAAAACTGAAATTCTATGATATCGAGAATGTAGAGTAATCTAGAACTATTCAAAATTTATAGCAATCACTCTTTTTAATCTTTCAAGAATAAGTTATGCTTCCTCTTAATCTTTGAGAAAATGTACTGAAATATTAATCAGAAAATGATTCATTTGAAGCTCAAATTCTTTTAAAAGCATTTACATTTTCTTTCTTTTAAGAATCATTTGAGTGAGCTGAAATGTTTCTAGACTTAAGATCATTCACTCTCTTAATAATATATATATATATATATATTGATGGAAGTCTTTAATAATGTAGGAGAGAAAAACATATAGATGATCATTGAAATATATATATTTATAGACCTCAATTTCTTAATTATAGTTTTTCAGCAATGTATACATGAAGCACAATAAATCTTTTTAATATCAAAATAAAATCATATATTTAGAAATTTTTGTTTTCAATCAAGATCATCGAAAGACACATCATTTGGACCAATATTAGTACACTTTAAAGATAAGAAATGATATGTTTCGGATGCGTATCGAGCAATCAACCAAGGCATCAAAATTAATTCTATTTTTCTTACATTAAGAATTTATTTAGAAATCATATTGAGTTCAAGCTTTTATACAAAATCAGATTCTGAATTACATAAGGATGCTTTCAAAATTATAATTTTAGATATGTATCTTCTACATTGTAGCTCATCTTAAATCACTAAGATTGAAAATACATATTTCAATAACATTCGAGCACTTTCAGAATCTTTGTATTTAATATTGAGTTTCGATACAAAATAAAGGATATTTTAACAAGTATTAGAACATTATGTATCAAAGTTAGGCAAGTAGAAAGATAGATCAAGATCAATTCATTTTGCCTAAATAGAAATATCCTTCTCTTCTTCTTTTTGTAAATCTATTTAACTTTCAAAGTTAATCGTGAATGATAAAACTGAAATTTCTTTTTAATATTACTTTTAAAAAAAAACTTTATGTAGTATTTTAAACATTCAAGCATTGGAACACAAGTTAGTTTGAGGCAAGGGTGAAGCAAAGACTTGTGAGCAAAGTTAAGACATATTCCAAGTTAAGACCTATTTCAATCAACTTATCCAAACATGGGGCATTACAAAATATTGAGAACTCATAATTCAAAACATCATGCCACATGCAAAATATATTATGTGTTAAGTCATGCATAAAAATACTAAGAACAAGCATGTTAAGGATCAAAATCAATTCTTTTTAAATAAACTCCCCCTATTTAAATATAATCTTGCATTGATTTCATCCTTAAAGTGTGTTTTCAAGTGATAAAAAAAAAAATGACTTGATTCTTCTTATATACTTTCATTTATTTTATCTTTCATTTTTTTTTTTACTTTCTTATGCTCTATACTCTATTTGCTCCCTATCCGGTGGAGTTGGAAGGGGCACGAGGTACTACCACTAGCCTCCCTCTTGTGCCGTCCCTAATATGCCCTACACCGAATAGTTGGGTCAAATAGTGCCGGGTACTACCACTAGCCTCTCCATTGGCACCATCCCTATGATGAGCAGTATAGAAAGGTTCAAATGTTCACTTCAAACTTTTCCTGTTTAAGTGTAATTAATTACAGATTTTATCCCTTCCAAAAGTGCTGAATATATTATGCTTGTTTTTCTTTTCCTTAAGATTGGAGTATTTGCCTTTGCTTAGATTTTACTTCTCTTGAATAATATCTATTTTCTTTTCTTTATCTCTCTCTCTTTTCGTTATTCTCAAGTAATTTACATGAAAGAGCAGAATAAAGAAATAATCTTATGTATCATATAGATGTATATCATGCAAACAACATTTTCATTGTGCTCAAGGATTCATAACTTCTCACAAGTTATTTTACATCAAAAATTTTAAGCATATACTTGTGTATTTCATGGTTATGATATAGGCAAAGAAATAATTTAGTTTGGGCAAACCATGAAACAATTTCTAAAGTATAAGTCAGTCAATACATATATAAACATGATATCAAAAATTAATAATTAAAGAATTTAATCATGCCATAATAAGATTTAAGTTATTGACTTTGCTCAATTAATGTATGAGAGAGGTATCTAAAATTACCTATTCATTCTATATTCTTCAAGCCAAATACCTACTAGATTTCTTATGTACGAACTTTTGGCTGAAGGAGGTCCTCTCTCTTGTTTGCATGTGAATGTTTATTGTATCTTACATGGAGATATCCTTCAAGTTGAAATCTCTCATTTTCTTGCTCAAGGATCCTGCATTATTAACAAACTTCTTTTCTTTCTTGAAAGAAAGTCATTAGTTTCTTCAAGATACAAAACATTCATCCAACATATTTTTTTTTAACTAGATGACTCAATATAAGATATGACAATAGTTGCATGTTGAGTCACTTTACTCAAGAGATTGCCTAAATATAAGCAAGCACATATCACTTGAACTAAAGAGATAGTTTCATTAACCAAGAAGGTTCAAGGACAAGCGTGTGAAGCAATAGGAAGATTTATCAAGGTCAAATCAATTTTTTATTTTCAGAATCAATTTAGCTTAGATTCTATTTGCTTAAGATAATTATCAATAAGACATGTTAGCTAAGTTTTAATCAATTTATCTTAAACAGTTGTTTCTATCAAAATTCATATTATGAATCATTAGAGTTAGATTGAAGTCTTGCACAAGGGCACATAATGAGTATACAATCTGGTCTACTGCTGTATGATAAAATAATTATTCTATCATGCTTCAATACAGCTTTAAAACAATAGATCTACTTTGCTCATCCTTTTCAAATTATACAAGATGGGGTCATAGACATACCTTCTTCATGCCAATCTTCTATAAGAGTTTTCTTGTGGACTAACTTTGGTCAATGAAGATCCCCTTTCTTGTTTGTCTTAATTTAGAGTTTGAGAAAGAAAATGTTAATTCATTCATTATACATATTTCAAACTCACTTTGCATGAGCTTAGTAAAATCTCCATATAAATTTTCATCAGTAGAACAAAAATGATGCCATCAATGTGTGCTTTGAGCAAGCAAGATATCACAGATTCATCTTTTTAATGTATAGATTTATCATTATTACTTTCTATCAAAAAGGTTACTTAAGCTTTTATATCATGCTTTTGATGCTTGTTCCAAATTATAAATTGCTTTATCATATTTGTAATGAGTGTTTTCAAATATGGTGGTTATTTAACATATATCTTCTTTAATAAAATAAGCACCTAGGAGTGCATTCTACACATTCATTTGATAGAATATAAAGCTCATAAAGCAAGCAAATGATAATGGTGATCTTTACTTCTAATCATGCAAGAATCAAGATCTATTTCATCTTTTCTTGATTTAGTCTTTTAGTAGTCATCAATTTTTCTTCATTAAGTGCATTTCTGAAAAGCTCAATTTGGTTATAATTATTAACAAGTTTTCAGATTGTTATATGTAAAAGATTAACCATATACATATATAATTCGATTTTAGTATTTTGATAATAAATCATTAGTCTCATAAAGAATAAAATGAATTGATACTTCTACAACTAGAATCTTTTCATAAATGTTCTATATGCATTGCTTGATGAATGATATCCAAGGATAGAGATATCTTTATGAGATTTGGCATTATTTTCATAAGAACATATCAAGCATAACGTGTATGACTGAAAAATATGAAGGATATGCAATGGTTCATTTTTCATTTTTCAGAAGATCAAAAGGAGTTTTCATCAAAAATAGATCTAATAGAAATCATATGTATGACAAGCGGTGATGATAGCTTTTAAAAATCATTTAAGTAGATGACTATCATACACAATTATCTTTTTCATTTCTTCAAGAATTCTATTAACCCTATTTTACTTAAGGTGTCCTTGGTGCTGAAATAATTAATTTCTGTATAAACTTTATCAGGATTTTGGTTTTCAACACTGTGCCATGATACTCTTTATCTTCACAGTTTAGAAACCTTTATCATTTGAAACACTTTTACATGATTTAGCAAATACAGAAAATATTTCAATTTTATTTGCCAAGAACACATCCAATGTAAGCTTTTGAAAACTTAGTGATGGAAACAACATCTTTAGATTTAGAAATTGATTTTTGTTTGTTTCCTTAGTTAGCATGCATAGTAAACTTTGACCTTTCAGAAGAATGGCAAGGTCTTTTGAGATTAAGTACATACTAGCATGAGTTGATTTTATATGCCAAAGATGGTTTCTTTAATCTTGGTATTCATAGTGCATATATTCAAAAGCACACCAAGTACACATTATCATATCTATGATCAATAAACAATAATGCCATGGATAAAAAACTCTCAATCAAGCATATAGAGAATTCATAGAGTTATTTTTAATAAATTGATTAATCATTTAGCAACTTATCCAATAGTGAGTAAAGTATACTATAAAATGAAGTGATTTGATTATATTTCCAACAGTATTTTCTATATCATAAAATTGATCAATACTTGCAATTCATATTTTAATCAAATACTAAAACAAAAATAATGATGAGATGCAAGGATTACTGATTTCATTATTATTATTATTATTTTTTATTATTTAAAATTACTTTTCATAAGTATGTTTTAAGTTTCATTTTTTTTGACGTGTGTCTAGAACACCCATTTGTATGAAAGTTCTATTTGTTCCATAGGTATCTTGGCACACCTATGTCTACATCCTCATATTTTTATTTTGGGTACCCAAGCTTGCTTGGGTCCTTGAAAGTTAGGACATATGGTTCCTTTTGGAACCCAAATTTGTTTAATTGTAATAACTTTACCACTTGATTTAATTATGTTAGAACGATAGGTAAAGTTGTTATGTCCATTCTTTTCATGCTTGAAATATGTTATCTTATTTAATGGTTTGCTTGATGCATTGATAACCTTTTTCTCTAGAGATTTATTGTTAGGTAAAGGAGTCAAGCCAAGTTTTGATTTATCATAAGCAACATATTGGCTTTCAAACATCAATTTTAATCGTTCTGAACTTACAGTGAATTTGTTAATAAGAGATTTTGATTGGTTAATTTCTTCACTTAAGTTTTGATTTTCTTTAATTAAATTCTGATTTTTCTGAATCAATTGTTCTGAATTTAACCTTAAGCTTTCATTTTCAGAATTTAGTTTGTCATATATTTTAGCAATAGAATTTCTTTCTTTTGAGATTTCGAGATTTAGCTTTTTAAGATTTTTATTTTTGATAGCTAATTTTCTACATTCACTATACAAATCATGAAAAGCATTTAATAGTTCATCATAAGAATATTCTTCATGAAATTCATTTGGTGTAAAATTAGATTCAGATTCTACTTTATCTTCTAATGCCATAAAACATAAGTTAGTTACCTCTTGTAGTTCATTGTTGCTTCTAGCTTTCAATTTTTTGCTTGACTCTTCCTTGGTCAAGGCTTTCTTGCTTTTTATCTCTTTCTTCCTTTCTTCTTGCTTCCTCTTCTTCTTTGTCTTTAGGAAGCTTTTGAATCTTTCGGTGTTCGGGAATGGATCCTTGTTTCCATCACCGTACTCTTTGTTTTTTGAACTAATCTGCCTCCGAGTCGACTCGGGCCTTGTTGGAGTCGACTCGGCTAACTTGGGAGTCGACTCGTTCACAGAGTCTTCAAGACTGTGTCTCTGCCTTTCAGACTGTTCTTCTCTAGGAGTCGACTCGGACACACTGGGAGTCGACTCGGCTACTGTGGAGGATTCTGCAATCTCATTGTTAGTACGCAATTGAAGCACATGTGAGCTAATCTGAGATTTATCATAAATAATTGTTAAAGTATCCCAGATTTCTTTAGCAGATAAGCATGCAGAAATCTTATGAAATATAGATTTATGGATAGCACAATATAGAAAGTTCATAGCATTAGCATTCAATTGTGCTAAGTCTTTTTCATTGACATTTTGAGAAAGTGTGTGAGGTCCATTTATAATGATATTCCACATTTTATAGTTTTGTGATTGAACAAAAATTTTCATTCTAGCTTTCCATTGAATATAGTAAGTTCCATCAAACAGTGGAGGTCTGTTTATGGAAAGTCCCTCGGCAAATAGTATGTTATGTGGGGTTGTCATAATCTTTAGCTCTAGTCGGTTAAGACTATAATTAATAGAAGAGCACCTGCTCTGATACCACTTGTTGCCCAAGATGACAACCCAAGAGGGGGGGTGAATTGGGTTTTCTAAAAATTATGCTCCCTAATTTTTACTTTGAATAGAATGCAGCGGAATAATAAGATGTTATTTACTTAAGCTCTAGGCAATTATAAGTAAAGCAGTGGAAAATTAAGCTAGAGCAATTATACTATGGCTTTAGGGTGTAATTGATCTAAAATTAACTTATAGTTGTATGATCAATTTTAATCTATGTGTATGGTAAGGATGGAATGGAAGCTAAGCAAATTCTAAACTATCACTTATAACTCTATAGAAAACAAAGCTAGAGATATTACACAATCAAGCATGAATGTAAGGCATGAAATACAAGAGATAAGGCATCACAAACACAAAGATGTATAGTGGTTCGGTGCACCCCAGCACCTACATCCACTCTCCAAGACCTCTTGGGAATTTCACTATAATCCCTCAGATTACAGTCGGTTGTTTTACAAGCTCACAATCCAACTTGTTGTTTTGCGAGATCACAACGAACTCGGTCGGTTTTCACAGGCTCACCAACTAGAACCAACCGATTGTTTTCACGGGCTCACAATCCAACCCAGTTGGTTTTCCCAAAGGCTCACCAACCACAACCTTACAACGATTGTTTTCCGGGTTCACAATCAACCCAGTTGGTTTTCCCCAAAGGCTCACCAACCACAACCTTACAACGTTGGTTTTCCCTTTGGCTCACCAACAAACCTTAACACCGTTGGTTTTTCCTTTGGCTCACCAACAAACCTTAACCTCTTGATTCAATCCCTTGATTGAATCAAGTTACAAGATATTAGACTAAGAATTTAAAGCAAATACAAGCTTCTTAACTAAGCAAATATATCAAATATAAACAAATGGAGTAAAGAGAAGCTCTCAAACGAATTTTGAAGATGAAGGAATTCGGCTTCTTCTTTACTTGACCCTCTTCGGATTTGGCACGAGGTAGAGGATGATTGAGGCAGCACACGGATGGAGAGGAAGCTTTGGGATTCACTTGGATGCTCTTCTTCTCTCTATTTCGCTTTGGATGGCCCTTTTGTGCTTATGGAAGATTTCTCTTGTAATCTCTTTGAAATCTCTTCCCTAAATGTTTTCTCCCACTTCCATACCCTCTTTCCTAGCTCTCCTCTTGATTTTATAGCTTTAGAGGGAGTGGAAACAAAAATCTAGCCGTTAGAGACAAAAATAGAGCCGTTGGAATCAACAAAAAACTAGCCGTTATGCCTCCCAGCGTGCTGGAGTCGACTCGGCTGAAGTAGGAGTCGACTCGGCTGAAACAGAAGTCACTTGTGAATAGTAGTCTGTCGGCACTGTAGCTGGGAGTCGACTCCGCACTGTAGCACTGAAGTTGGAGTCGACTCAAGATCACTGTAGCACTGAAAATCAACTTTCTGTTTTTTTGTTTGTTCTCAGTCGGAGTCGACTCATAGAGTCCCGGAGTCGACTCGAGCACTGTTTCTTGAAACTCTAGAGTGCCAGAGTCGACTCTAAACTTTCCGGAGTCGACTCAAGGACTATTCTTTTGAATCTTTCTTTGAATTTGCTCCTCCAACTTAAATCCTTTGAACTTGAAACTTGGGCCAATAAATTGTAGCTTTCTTCTAACTTTTCTTGAGAGCTTTTGAGGCCTTCTTGTATTTTTCCAACTTGCTATGTTCCTTGCAAAATAAATTATCTTTCTTCTTGCAACACAAACATTAGTAATTATACTTCAAGGTTTTGTGATCATCAAAATTAATCTTTAAATCAATTTTTGGGTCATCAATTTGGTCAATGAAGGGTAGTGGGAAGTGGTCTTTCCTAGTCATGGCGTTCAGCTTTCTGTAGTCGATGCACACTCGCCATCCAGTTTGGATTCGAGTTGGGACTAACTCATTTTGGTCATTCTTGATCACAGTAATTCCAGATTTCTTGGGTACGACTTGAACTGGGCTCACCCACTGGCTATCAGAAATAGGGTATATAATCCCTGCATCTAAGAGTTTAATGATTTCAGCTAGAACCACATCCTTCATGACTGGGTTAAGTCATCTTTGTGGTTCTCCAGAGATTTTTGCATCCTCTTCTAGATGAATTTTATGTTGGACCACAGAAGGGCTAATCCCCTTAATATCAGCTATAGACCAACCGATCGCTTCTTGATTTTTCTGAAGGATATTTAACAACTTCTCTTCCTGTTCTTCAGTTAAATTTGATGCAATAATAACAGGTAAGGTGTTGTTGTCCCCTAGAAATGCATATTTTAAGTTTTCAGGCAGATCTTTAAGTTCAAGCTGGGGAGGTTTGACACTTGAAGGTACTAGCTGGGATTCAGGTATAGGTAATGATTCAAATTTAGTAGCCCATCTGCTAGTATCTATTACAGGAATGGAATCTAGTAATGCATTAACCTCCTGATTCAACTCTCCTTCATCACAATCTTGACTAAATTGGGCCAAACATCTTTCTAGTGGATCAGAATAACTTGATTCCTCAAAGGACTTGCTGATTATGTTTTCAATCATATGAATTTCTTCTAAATCGTCCATCTCAGATGGTTGATTACTACTATGAAAGACATTGAGTTGGACGGTCAAGTTTCCAAATGCTAAGGTCATTATCCCATTTCGGCAACTAATCACAGCATTTGAAGTGGCCAAAAATGGTCTACCAAGGATTACCGGGATGTGACTACCTGGGTTTTTCACTGGTTCAGTTTCGAGGACTACAAAATCCACAGGGTAGTAAAACTCATTTACCTTTACAATTACATCCTCTACAATTCCCTTAGGATACTTCACAGTCCTATCTGCTAATGACAAAGTAATGTTTGTGGGCTTTAATTCCCCCAAACCTAGTTCGGTGTAGACAGAATAGGGTAATAGGTTTATACTTGCTCCTAAGTCTAATAGGGCTCTCCGAATGATGGTTTCTCCTATTTTAATTTCAACAGTGGGGCAACCAAGGTCCTTGTATTTTGGGGCAATCTGTTGTTGAATAAGAGATGAGGCTTGTGCCGCCATTACAGCTTGCCTAGGGATACTGGTTTTTCTTTTCACCGTGGTTAGGTCTTTTAAGAATTTTGTATAGGAGGGGATCTGTCTGATGGCATCTAGGAAGGGTAAATTTATTTGGACATTTGTAAAGACTTTCATGATTTCATCGTACTGAGATTTTTTCTTTGAGTCTTATAGTCTACTAGGAAAGGGAGCCTTGGGTGTGTACGTCTTTATTGGTTTCTCCTCTATTCCTTGTGTTCCCTGTTCTTGTGCCTTTTTCTGAGTGGGGTTCGGTTCATGCTTTTCTTCTTTTTCTTGTATAGGAAGTTGGACCTTGTTGTCCACTTGCTTGCCAGACCGTAAAGTGGTAATTGCCTGTACTTCATGGGTAGGGTTTTCATTAGAATCAATCTGAAACTGGCCTCTCGACCCTTGATTCTGTTGCCTACTAGGGTTAGGCACTGGCTGACTGGGCAATTCACCTCTCTTCCTATCTCCTAGAGAGTTAGCTATTTGGCTCAGACTAACCTCAAGTTTTACAATCGCTTGCGCATGGAATTGGTTAGTCTGGGTTTGAGCCATTTTGGTCTGTTGTTGTTGTTGGATGAAGTCTTGTTGCTGCTTCATCATGTTAGCCATCATGGCTTCCAATGATGTAGTTTGCTGAGGGATAGGGGCACTATAAGTAGGAATAGGTGGAGCCAATGATTGGTTTATTTGTGATGGACCTATCCTGGAAAAATTCTTCTGAAAACCTGGTGGACCACCTTGATGCTGAATAGGTTCATTTTGCTTGTATGAGAAATTTGGGTGGAACCTATTATCAGGGTGGTAGACTGGGCTGAATGAATTGGGAGTGGGCTTCTTAAAGGCACTATATGAGTTTAGAGCATTTGCCTGCTTAGCCTTAATATTGGGTAAACTTGGACAACACTCCACTAGATGCTCAGAACTGTTACACAAGATACATAAACTATGTGACTCGTGATCCACTTTCATGATGGGATTTAACTCTTTATATGAACCGAGCTAGTGGAAATAGTGAAAGCATCAAACATTTTGCTTAAATTGTTCATTCTAGTCACCAGATTGGACATGACATTTTTAAGTTCTGGGTCTGCTTTCATTTCATAATTACCTGGTTTTCTAGATCCGAACTCATCTCTATTTACTTCCTCACCATAGCTACTCCAATTTTGGGCATTCTCGGCTAAGTCAACAAGAAATTCATAGGCTTGATCCGGGGTTTGGTTCATGAACCTACCATTGTGCATGGACTCAATCATGTTTCTATGTGCCAGAGGTAGTCTTTTATAAAAGAAATGTACTAGATCAGCCTTGTCAAGCCCATGGTGCGGGCACTTGACCAAAAGATCATGGAATCTTTTCCAAAGTTGGAAAAATTCCTCCTCATATTTTTCTCTAAAAGTTCTGATAGCATCCTTAATTTTTTCAGTTTTTACCATGGGATAGAACTTAGCCATGAACTTCCTAGATAGTTGTTCCCATGATGTGATGGAATTTGAAGCAAGGAAATACAGCCATGCAGCAGCACGATCCTCTAAAGTCATGGAAAATAACCTTAATTTAATACCCTCTTCATCTAAGTTTTGATTTCTAAACGTTTGACAGATTGTCAAAAATTTGTTTAGATGAATGTAGGGTTGTTCCCTCTCGAACCCATGAAACTTGGGTAACATGTTTATTGTTGCAGCCCGAATCTCGAATTGGGCTGCATTATTAATTGGTAATACTATGCAAGTAGGGGGACTAGCAGATGCGGGTGCAAACAACTCATTCAAAGTTCTGATATGTTCACCCATTGTAGAGATTGACGGTTGGTTTACAGTTCGCAGGTTGTGATGAAAAGTTTTGTCAATCTCAGGATCAAATGGGGTTAACTTATCCCTTAATGACCTTCTACTATGCATACATTATCAACAATTCATTAGATTTGACTCCTAAAATAAACGAAATCCTAAGAGAGGAGAAGGGCTAGACACAGATGACCACAACCAACACCACACAACAATTTGACCCTAATAGTCTTAGAATTAAGTGAGGTTTAGTAGCTTCTTAAATCTAGTTGCACGAAGATTTATCAGGTTAAAAAAATTCCTAAAATTCTCTCCTAGATTAGACAGTTCCTAATCTTCCTTTCAGATTAAGCTTGAGCTTACCAGTTAAGCGATCCAGTAACCAGTGACCAGGAAAGTCCCGGGGTGTGTGGTGGTGCTAGAAGGGATACACCGATACCACAATACCCGTAACAGTTCTCACGGTTGTAAAACTTTTCTAGACATCACCAATTACTAAATCCTCACTGGAGTGGCTTTCAGCCGCTTCTTTCCAAGAGCCTAATTGAGCTCGAAAATCCTAAGGCCAACGTCTAATTTGATTTTAATTTAATTTGGCTTAGGATATGGATGCAAGGTGGTGATTTTTGGGCTAAGAACAGGTAATGACTTTCCGACCTTACCTTTTTAATGGGTTTTGCCCTTAAATTCTTTTATGCAAATGCTTAATACTAAATGCAGCAAATATTCAATGATTTTTTTAAAGTTCATGCAATGTCATTAGGTTGTACTGATTAAATGAGCAAGCAAATTTTTTTTATTTACTATTTTTTTATTTTTTTTAATTTTTTATATAGCAATAATTTGAATGTAAACTAAACACAATCCTTATGCGTCAGTCAATCTCCGAATGCCCGTTGAATAAGCTTGGGAGATTACTCCGTGAGGAGCCCCAATAGAGATATGATAACCTCGAAAGATTGCACCCTGTCAATTACTAGCAATAATAATAATTTTTTTAATTTTTTTTATTTTTTTTAATTTAAATTTCAAATTTCGAATCTCAAAATTCAAATTTTGAATTTAATTTTTTTTTTGAATTTTTGAATTTTGGAATTGTTTTTTTAATTAATTAAATTTTTTTTTGGAATTTTAAATTTCGAATTTCAAATTTTAGAATTTAATAACTACGAAATTATTAACTAGAAATTATCAAAATAAGAAAAATTAATAAAAATAAAAATAAAAACTTACTACCGGAGTGCGTTCACTCCGGGAATCCAAAATTCAATTTGATCTTCGTGATCGTTCTTTCTTCTCGATTTGCCTCCCCGGCAACGGCGCCAAAATTCTGTTCGTCCGATTCCTGTTTACTTAAAAATATGCTAAACAGATCGTTGTTAGAACCGACAAATAAAGTTTAAATTAATTTAACTCTTACCTGTTCTACTCGAAGAATAGTGGTCGTAAGAGGTCGATCCACAGGGAGGCGATTAGAGTTACATTAAAAATTGAAATATTCACTCCGATTCAAAATCGATTTTTGAATAACAAAAGAAAAACCTTACGTTGGAGATGTTTGAATGGTTCCTGTCTACCAGACAATGTTTTCTTATTTGAAAATAAAAAAAAGGAAGAAAGAAAACTTTGCAATTGAAATCTGATGCAGAGTAGGGATCGATTTCTAAAGACAGAATATAAATTAAAATCACCAATCAAACAGCAAAGACTAATTTCAGAGTTATCTTAAGACTGAGAATTTCAAAACACATAAGATAAATTGCAGAAATTAAATTAAAACTTAGACACGAATTGCATAAAAAGAAAATTAATGGATTGCATAAAAAGAAAAACTGATTACAAATAAAAATGGAGATTAGAGGCCTAATACTCCTTCTATTTTGCAAATAAAATAAAGAAAAGAAAACAAAAACAAATTACTTCTCTTTTCCCTCTCTCTCCCACGGTGGAATTTCAACATAAAAAACTATATCTCCTTTTTTTTCCTTCTATCCAAGAAAAACACAGCACTCCTCCCCTGTTCTTTGGCTCAACACCCAGCCGAGAGCTCCCTGGTTTCTTTGGCCAAACCGACAACACCCTCCTCTGTTTCTTGGCCTCACCCCACACACCTCCCTCCTCTTTTTCCGCTCTTTATATAGCCAACTCTCCCCCGGCTCACACCTGATCTCACGGGATGCTGGAGGGATTGCTTCGGACGACTTTCTTCTTTGGAGCACGGACGCGGGATCGTCGAACGGCTGATGCGGAAGGCGCAGAGGATTGGGATGTGGTGGTTGCTGGCACGGGATGCTTGATTTGGAGAAGATTGGGCGCTAATCCTCTCTGTGAACGCATTGGGAGGCTTGAAATCGGGCGTGGAAGGCTCTGGATGCTGAGATCGCGAGCTGTGACGTTGCGGAAGAAATGGATCACGGACGTGGTGGATGATCTGAATCGCGGAGGAGACGGACGTGTTGATGCGGAGGATGAATGCGGTCTGTCGTGATTCGTGGTTTCCTTCTTTGGACGTGCCGGCTGGGACATTCATGACACGGGAGAGCTGGGATCTGGGACGGATGCGGGATCGCTGGGATCACGGAAGAGGGGGCTGGGATTTCGAATCCGGCTCGGACGCGATGCTGGGAGCTGAAGCGGAAGGTGGGGACACGGGCTTCCTTCTTCGGGTGCTGCTGGCACGCGGTGGGGATACTGAAGATGTAGATGGCCTGGCACGGATGCATGGAAGAAAGGTACGGATGCAAGGAAATCTGTCTCGCTGGGAGGGGGGATCTGATGCGGACTGATCGCGGTTGATTTGGAGACCCTGGGACGTTGGCTTGCTGATTTGGGAGGCTTGGTGGAGCGTGGCTAGTGACACGTCTGATACACGACGAAACATAGTTGGGCTCGGGCTGCCGCACTGACGACGCGGTTGGGATGCATTTGGACCGGCACGCTGAGACGTGCTGTGGCACGGTGGCTTGATTAGGTGATACGATGGGGGCTGATCGTTTGAAGTGTGGGGAACAAGCTGATTAGGCTATTTGCACAAATAAAATATTAATTAGTTAATTTTATTATTAATGATTAGCTAAAATACTAATTAAGATGGTCTGACGATTGCACCTTTATGCTCTCATCAACTACAATAACCTCATTGTGAGTAGCTGAAGCACTGATAAGTGCTAAATAATGCATAAATTCATATCTTATTCATAGCACTTATCATTATTTTAATTCACATATTTTGTAAATTTAACTAAAAAATGTGTTACCCTCATCATTGCATTTTAATAAATTAATTCGAGTTTGTTTTACTTATTTATTTATTGATTAAGCTTAATGCATGCAGGTCGAGTCGAGCTCAATTAGGTAAAGCCTAAACGGACACTACATCATTTTACAATTTCACATTCTCCGGAGTCGACTCCAAGAACTCTTCTCCAAAACCCAGTGTTTCCCATTAATTCCTGACTCTTCACACATTCACCTAAATTTCTTCCCACTCATTCCAATTCTCCTGTTTAACATTAAAAATAATATAATCCCTTCGATCATTTGTCTCATAGATCTCAAAGCATACCAACATATTTGCACAAATCCTAAAGCTCCATTCACTCCTCAACTAAAATCCCACGCTCCAACCATTTCCCCAACTCCCGTATTCTCTTTCCTCCCTCGTCACTCTGTTTCTTCCCTTCTAGTTTCCTCCACGGCCTTCTTCCCGTTTGGATTGATTCATTCATCAACGGATAAGCCCAAGCCAAAGAACAGATCCAGCGTCAAACTCCATGTGTTCCCAGCTCCCCTATTCCAATCTCATCCTTCTGAGTCCCTAGCAGTGAGCCATTCCCACGCTTCCTCCCAGCCATTCTAACTCCCCTGCTTCGAATCCCATCTTCTTCTCGCCCACTGCATCCACGCCCAACCAACGGCAACATCCCCGAGTCAGTCCCGTATCCCATGCTCATCAGGAATCCAACCATTCCCTCCTTTCACGGACATCTCCCAAGTTGTTCCCAGATTGCTTCCTAGCGTCCGCAATTCATGGATAACTCCCAACATCGCCTGCAATCCAAAGATTTCTTCCCAACCAAATCCAAACGTATTATCCCCTGCTTCGAATAAGTCTCAAACTCCCTCCGGATCACACATCCTTCTGCATCCAAAGATCCTCTATTCCTCTACCGAACTCAGGATCCGATCTTACCTCCTAGCTCATGGATTCGTCTCCTCTTCCGGCTCGATTCCAGCCAACTTCATATCAACCTTCCTCTCAAACGCCCGCGTCCGAGCATCTCAACAACCAATTCATCTTAATCCCATGCATCCCGGAACCAAGTTTTCTTAGCATCCAGCCGGATCCAAACTCCCAAGCTCATCAGCTCATCTTCACAACGTCTGGAAGTTAGCAGCCATCCGAGATCCATGCTCCACGTCCTCGCCATCCGAGCTCCAAGGATCAAGCCGACTTCAGCCAACAAATTCCAGTTCCCAGCTCACCGACTTTCTCGTCCACAGATTCCTTCACATCCACGAATCAAACCAAGTTTTCTCCCAACATCCGGATTAGATCTTCTCAAGTGTATCTCCCAGCATCTTCATCTCCAGCCATGCTTATCTCCCACGGATAGGATTTCTTCTCATCCTTATTCGACCCATCCTGCTGCCAGCCAGGATAGCATCCCGAACAAATCTCAGCCAAATCCCAGCGTTCCGTATCAACTCCCCTGTTCAGCCTCCATCCCTATCCCACCACGTCTTCATCCTTATCTGCACTCGAAACAGGGGAGGAAAGAGGGAGTTGCAGCCTATAAAAGGCCCAGGCGTGAACCGAGAAGGCCATTCCTCCTTCCCCATCAGGGGGGCATCCCTCTTCCCCCACCGGGGGCTGTTACCAACTCCTCTTCGGCAAGCTCTTCGGAGGCCAAAATATCCCGCAGAAGACAGAGGAGGGAGAAGAGTTTCTGGGCATTTTGGGAATGATTTCCCAAAGAAAGGAATCGATCTCAGGGGAATCACAAGAGGAAGAGAAGAAAGTGACGGGAGCCCGCTGCTGTGCTGCTACTGCCGTCCTCCACTGCATGGAAGCTTAAATTCCTCTCTAGGGCCGGATGCAGCCCTAACAAAGGGCCAAGGGTTTTATATTTTTGATTTCTATTCTTGGAGTTGTATAAACCTTATTCTGCTTCTAATGAATATTTTATTTCATCTCATATTTAATTTCTGTGATTTTAAATATGAAGTTTATACAACTGCTCTTCATGATCATTGAAGTAAAAATAAGATAGTTTATGCTTAAGGAAGATGCGATGTGCTACCACCTTAGATTAGGGTAGACATTTCATGCTAAACTAAAGATGGATTATGCCTAAATTACTTTTGTGAATTTCTATTCAAATGCTTATTAGGCTTGTAGCCAATTTGCATGTTTATCCAAGAATAAATTAAAATATAATTAATCCTTGATCCAATGTTAGTGGTGAATTCCTTGCCCTAGGTTCTCCCAAATTAATATCATTTTAATTGCATTTTCTCTATTAAATTCCTTAGTTTAATTTTCTTCACTAACTCTTCTTTTTAAATATTTTTATTTTTAAAGAAAACAACTATACCCCAATCTCTGGGGATCGATACCCGTAATCACTATCCTACTAGATACGTGCTATTGCGTGGTCTTTAAAGTTGACTATCAATTTTTGGCGCCGTTGCCGGGGATTGCTAGCATAGTTGTTTTTCTTCCAAAAAAAAAAACTTTCAAAAAAAATATATATATCTAAAATAAAATAAAAATATTTTCTATTTTTGTTACTTTTTTTTTATCTTATTTCTCTCTTTTACTAATTTTTGATTTTTCTTGATCAGAAATCGAAAAAAAAATCTGGGACGATCAAAAAGGGAACTGCTGGAAAAGGAATGCTGTCGAGGTTTGCCTAAATTTTTTTTTTTCAAAATTGCTGGGGAAATTTCCTTTGGTAACCTCTAAACCTTTCTTATTTAAATTAATTCCCTTTTTGTGGTGATTGTTTGATTTTAAAATTCAACAAAAGTGTGAATGCATGCTTGATACACATACACCAATTAATCCGCACATAGTAAGGGCAATCACCCCAACAAGATAAGAACTGGATTTCATCACCAGATTCTTGCCCAAAGTAGGTGAATCAATTCTCACATAGCTATCACCCTAATTAAAATTAATTAGACGTTGGCCCCTAGGGACATTCGAGCTCAATAGGACGAAGATCACCGAAAGTTGCACCAATTCCGCTCTGTGACTCAGTTGATGTCTAGGCAAGCTTTGTCCCAAGGAAGACAGTTCATCTGTTCGAGGCAAGTGGTTTTTAAGTGGGACCTTTGCAACGCATCGTGACCCCCCCACTTACCTGGGAGCTTACCTGGTCAACTTAGTTCATTAGACCGAATTGGAGGCTTAGGTGCCCTCTTCAAATCAGTTAGGAGCTGTCTAGTGATTTTAGGGCAAATACAAGGATTTGACGTGTTATTCTTTTAGTGCATGCTTGACTTGACTGATCAGAAGAGTATAACTCCGTGCCCGACAATCAGTCTTCCACAAATTTTCTTCCTTGGAGAACCCCGCATGAACCCGTTATGATTTGATAAGGATGCACTGCGTCTGGCTGAAGACGTTAAACTTAGCGCTTGTTGGGAGGCAACCCAATTTTCATAAGTTATTTTTGCACATTTTCTTGTCGCATTTTTTTTCAGATGTCCTCATATTACTGATGCAACTAAGGTACAATGCTTCTATCTTCCATATGCATCATATTTTCGTCCAAAATAAAATAACGAAAAAAAAATTTATAATAATATAATATTTAAAAAAAAATAAACATTGAGGACAATGTCTGATCTAGGTTGGGGGGTATGGGATTCGAATTTTTTGAAGAAATTTTTCGCATTTTCGCATTTTTAAATAAGTATGTTGATTCAAAAAAAAAAAAAAATCTAATTTTTATGCTTTAGTGCTGAAACAATAAACACACAAAGTATATAAAATCTAAAAAAGCCCAATAACTAGTCAGGAGTAAGTCAATTTGAGTTCTTTTTATTAAAAGTTCTTTTAGTGAGTTGTAAGATAATTTTTACTTTGGAATTTCACAACACACATGGCCTGCACTTCTAAGGGTTAGGTTCAACATGATGTTGTTAAGTCTGGTAGCAACCTTGAGTCCTGATGAATCATACCTATCTAATTCACTATTAAAAAAAAAAAAAGTGAATTTAGTCAGGTACATCGAAAAGGGCTACCTATTGTCAAAGGTCAGCGGGCTTGTATGAGGAACCCGAGCATAGGTCCGTAGGGGAGTCTTGATGCCCAACACCTTACGCCATCTGGTGTGGGAGTGTTGACTGAATGCTCGCTACATGGAGGAATCATTACAAGAGTAAAAGTGCATAAATTATTTATAAATACAAAAAAAAGAAAAAAAAATAAAAAAAAATAATAAAATTGACCTCGAAAAACACGATAGTGTGAAAGCCGTCGTTGAAAAAATTCGAGTAAACTGGAATATTACAGATAAAGCCCATGAGGTATTAAAGTAAACATCCACAACTCTCAAAATCCTGCAAGATAGGATGATTTTGAATCAGTGATTAGGTCTTATCTGACCAATTCTTGGAAACTACTAGCTTTAGCAGTATTTTGGGGATCTAAAGCCTTAGCTTGTGTATGGTCCAGATATCACCAAGCACCCAAGTATAAATAAGTCTTACAACTCCCTAACAGAAACTTAATGACTTCAACTTAAGTTGCATACTGACTTAGGATTTGGGCTGACTTAGTAATTAAAACTTTGTGTGCTTTTGAAATTCTTGGCATTAATGCATTTGAAATTAGATTTTACAAAATAATAAAATAAATTTTTTCGACTACAGTTTGTGGGTATCTGAGCCGGAAATCCTCACGAGACAAAACTCGTCCACTAGGGCCACCTAGGGGTTTAAAGCCTTATTGCATACGGTAAATGCAATCGCGATTCCTGCGAAAGTGAGTTAGATTTTATTTTGCTTGAGGACTAGCAAATTATAGGTTGGGGGGTGTGATAAGTGCTAAATAATGCATAAATTCATATCTTATTCATAGCACTTATCATTATTTTAATTCACATATTTTGTAAATTTAACTAAAAAATGTGTTACCCTCATCATTGCATTTTAATAAATTAATTCGAGTTTGTTTTACTTATTTATTTATTGATTAAGCTTAATGCATGCAGGTCGAGTCGAGCTCAATTAGGTAAAGCCTAAACGGACACTACATCATTTTACAATTTCACATTCTCCGGAGTCGACTCCAAGAACTCTTCTCCAAAACCCAGTGTTTCCCATTAATTCCTGACTCTTCACACATTCACCTAAATTTCTTCCCACTCATTCCAATTCTCCTGTTTAACATTAAAAATAATATAATCCCTTCGATCATTTGTCTCATAGATCTCAAAGCATACCAACATATTTGCACAAATCCTAAAGCTCCATTCACTCCTCAACTAAAATCCCACGCTCCAACCATTTCCCCAACTCCCGTATTCTCTTTCCTCCCTCGTCACTCTGTTTCTTCCCTTCTAGTTTCCTCCACGGCCTTCTTCCCGTTTGGATTGATTCATTCATCAACGGATAAGCCCAAGCCAAAGAACAGATCCAGCGTCAAACTCCATGTGTTCCCAGCTCCCCTATTCCAATCTCATCCTTCTGAGTCCCTAGCAGTGAGCCATTCCCACGCTTCCTCCCAGCCATTCTAACTCCCCTGCTTCGAATCC
The DNA here is from genome assembly GCF_009389715.1 of Phoenix dactylifera. Lineage (NCBI taxonomy): Eukaryota > Viridiplantae > Streptophyta > Magnoliopsida > Arecales > Arecaceae > Phoenix > Phoenix dactylifera. The sequence continues at coordinate 66,958 of NW_024068689.1, forward strand.
CATCTTCTTCTCGCCCACTGCATCCACGCCCAACCAACGGCAACATCCCCGAGTCAGTCCCGTATCCCATGCTCATCAGGAATCCAACCATTCCCTCCTTTCACGGACATCTCCCAAGTTGTTCCCAGATTGCTTCCTAGCGTCCGCAATTCATGGATAACTCCCAACATCGCCTGCAATCCAAAGATTTCTTCCCAACCAAATCCAAACGTATTATCCCCTGCTTCGGATAAGTCTCAAACTCCCTCCGGATCACACATCCTTCTGCATCCAAAGATCCTCTATTCCTCTACCGAACTCAGGATCCGATCTTACCTCCTAGCTCATGGATTCGTCTCCTCTTCCGGCTCGATTCCAGCCAACTTCATATCAACCTTCCTCTCAAACGCCCGCGTCCGAGCATCTCAACAACCAATTCATCTTAATCCCATGCATCCCGGAACCAAGTTTTCTTAGCATCCAGCCGGATCCAAACTCCCAAGCTCATCAGCTCATCTTCACAACGTCTGGAAGTTAGCAGCCATCCGAGATCCATGCTCCACGTCCTCGCCATCCGAGCTCCAAGGATCAAGCCGACTTCAGCCAACAAATTCCAGTTCCCAGCTCACCGACTTTCTCGTCCACAGATTCCTTCACATCCACGAATCAAACCAAGTTTTCTCCCAACATCCGGATTAGATCTTCTCAAGTGTATCTCCCAGCATCTTCATCTCCAGCCATGCTTATCTCCCACGGATAGGATTTCTTCTCATCCTTATTCGACCCATCCTGCTGCCAGCCAGGATAGCATCCCGAACAAATCTCAGCCAAATCCCAGCGTTCCGTATCAACTCCCCTGTTCAGCCTCCATCCTTATCCCACCACGTCTTCATCCTTATCTGCACTCGAAACAGGGGAGGAAAGAGGGAGTTGCAGCCTATAAAAGGCCCAGGCATGAACCGAGAAGGCCATTCCTCCTTCCCCATCGGGGGGGCATCCCTCTTCCCCCACCGGGGGCTGTTACCAACTCCTCTTCGGCAAGCTCTTCGGAGGCCAAAATATCCCGCAGAAGACAGAGGAGGGAGAAGAGTTTCTGGGCATTTTGGGAATGATTTCCCAAAGAAAGGAATCGATCTCAGGGGAATCACAAGAGGAAGAGAAGAAAGTGACGGGAGCCCGCTGCTGTGCTGCTACTGCCGTCCTCCACTGCATGGAAGCTTAAATTCCTCTCTAGGGCCGGATGCAGCCCTAACAAAGGGCCAAGGGTTTTATATTTTTGATTTCTATTCTTGGAGTTGTATAAACCTTATTCTGCTTCTAATGAATATTTTATTTCATCTCATATTTAATTTCCGTGATTTTAAATATGAAGTTTATACAACTGCTCTTCATGATCATTGAAGTAAAAATAAGATAGTTCATGCTTAAGAAAGATGCGATGTGCTACCACCTTAGATTAGGGTAGACATTTCATGCTAAACTAAAGATGGATTATGCCTAAATTACTTTTGTAAATTTCTATTCAAATGCTTATTAAGCTTGTAGCCAATTTGCATGTTTATCCAAGAATAAATTAAAATATAATTAATCCTTGATCCGATGTTAGTGGTGAATTCCTTGCCCTAGGTTCTCCCAAATTAATATTATTTTAATTGCATTTTCTCTATTAAATTCCTTGATCCGATGTCAGCTCTCATCAGCCTCCGGATGAACTCCAATCCCAGCTCGCCCACGCTCGTTCCAGCCATCCGAGATTCTCTCAACAGAGCCATGTTCCCTTCCGCGTTGAAGAAGTGCATCAGCTTCATCCCGATCCCAACTGAATGCATCCCCGACAACGGCGCCAAATACCTTTTGACCCTGAAGAGGAGTCTTAGTGTATGCTAGGGTGTCGTTCCAAATCTCCCGAATTAATACCTTTTGACCCTGAAATAGAGCGTTCTATTAGGACCCTTCGAGCCGAAATCCGGACCTATAGAACCATAGGATCCACACCACTTGTCGAGATGGCTGAAGAGCAACCCAAACTGTTAAAGGAGTACTTCACTCCTTCCATTTATACCTCTCCATCTTGTATCCGACTACCTGATACCACTGCTGCTATGCAATTTGAAATTAAGTCTAGTGTCATCCAAATGCTTCCCTCTTTTTATGGACTCAATAATGAAGACCCATACAAACATTTAGATGAGTTCCTTGAGATCTGCACTACTGTCAAAATTCAGAACTTCACTGATGATGCTCTGAAACTTAGGCTGTTTCCTTTTTCCCTTAAGGATAGAGCTAAACAATGGCTCCACTCATTAGAAGCCAATTCAATTCTTTCATGGGCTCAAATGCAACATGAATTTCTAAAGAAATATTTTCCCATAGGAAGAACAAACCAATTTAGGCGTGCTATCACGAGCTTCTCCCAATCTGACGGGGAAGAATTTTATGAAACTTGGGAAAAATTTAGAGACTTACTCCGAAAATGCCCGCATCATCAAATACCCAAATGGCAATTAGTGCAATGCTTTTATGACGGACTATCCGAACGAAATCGTCAAATGGTTGATGCTTCTTGTGGGGGAACTTTCATGCTTAAGAGTGAGCATGAGGCATGGCAATTGTTTGAGAACCTTAATGAAAATTTCCTCCACCATGCCTCCTTCGCTCGTCAAGCACCCCCGAGTTCTCAAAGAAAAGGGACCATATATGAAGTTAGCCAGTCCATAGGTCTATCTGACAAAGTAGATGCACTGTCCCGCAAATTGGACCAGCTAATGTCTAGAGAACAGCTTCCAAACTTTCACCAAGCACAAGTATGTACTCTCTGTTCTAGTCCATCTCACACCGTCTTTGAGTGTCCTTCGGCAGCACAATTCCCCGAATTTGTGCAAGAACAAGTAAATGCTGCCCAAACACAATCCCGACCGGGTAATGACCCATTTTCCAATACTTATAATCCGGGGTGGCGCAACCATCCAAACTTCTCCTGGAAGCAGCAGACTCCCAATACTTCCCAACCTTATTCCCAAAACTTCCAACCATTTCAGAATATGCATCCCTACCGTCCCTCGACTCAATTTCAACATGTCCCTCCTTCAGCACCCCAAAAAAACACAGCTTTTGAGGAAAAAGTGTTGAACTCCCTTCAAGATTTGGAAACCATTACACAATTGGTGCACTCTCACACGCAATCTATCCCCAAGCTAGAATCCCAAATGGGGCAACTAGCTAATGCACTGAATAAAAGAGAAGAAGGCAAGCTTCCAAGCCAACCAGTGAGTAACCCGAGAGGGCAATACATGGCTCAAGAGACTCAACCGAATGATGTTCACCATGAACAAGCCAATGCCATGACCACCTTAAGAAGCGGACGCATAGTAGATAATAAGGTTGGAGAAAAAGAACATAAAGAAAATGAAGATAAGAATATGACTGTGCCTAAAGAGAACGCGAACGCGTCTGTGTCGCCATCTAGTCCAGTATCGACCACACCGTTTACACTGAAGGCTCCTTTCCCCCAGTGTCTGAATACACCTTCTGCCTTTGGCAAGAAAGGAACTTCGTTGGAAGAAATAATGGAGGTATTCAAACAAGTCAAAATCAACCTCCCTCTCCTTGATGCTATAAAACAAATTCCATCTTATGCCAAATTTCTTAAAGACCTTTGTACACAGAAACGAAAATCTAGGACACATGTGCCTAAAAAGGTCTTCCTGACTGAACAAGTGAGCTCCATCCTTCAGCACAAAACCCCTCCTAAGTTCAAAGATCCTGGAGCCCCTACCATCTCTTGTGTGGTGGGAGACAATCCTATTGATCGAGCATTATTAGATCTAGGGGCGAGTGTTAACCTCCTTCCTTATTCAGTCTACGAAAAGTTCGGATTAGGTGAATTGAAGCCTACCTCGGTGTCCCTACAGTTGGCTGATCGATCTGTTAAAATACCACGAGGAACAATTGAAGATGTCCTAGTCAAGGTCGACAAATTTTATTTTCCAGTCGATTTCATCGTTCTTGATATGGAACCTGTGCCCAATCTCAAGAAACAGATCCCCATGATTCTTGGTCGTCCCTTTCTAGCTACAGCCAATGCATGTATTAACTGTAGAACGGGGGTGATGGATATATCCTTTGGGAACATGAAAGTCAAACTGAATGTATTCCACGCCTCCGATCAACCCGCAAGGGAAGATGAGTGTTTTCTAGTTGACAAATTGGACGATCTTGTAGAAGAAGCCCTTCCCTATATTCTGGCAGATGACCCTCTGGAAGCATGTCTAGCCCATTTTGACATTGATAATCTTGATTTAAACAATGCCATAAAAGAGGTCAATGTCCTACTTGACAATCCGTCTCTCACAAATTCTCATCCTTGGCATGACCGATATGAACCTCTTCCTACTCTTTCTAGTACACTACAGTGCCCCTCCATCGAGTCCCCTCCCAAACTTGAGTTAAAACCACTTCCGGTAACCCTTAAGTATGCTTTTCTAGGACCCGAAGATACCCTACCTGTAATCATCGCAGCTGACCTATCTGACAAACAGGAGAGTCAACTTTTGAGTGTACTCGGAGAACACAAACATGCAATTGGATGGTCTGTAACTGATCTAAAGGGGATTGACCCATCTATTTGCATGCATCGCATTCACCTAGAAGAAAATGCAAAACCAACCCGTGAAATGCAAAGGAGACTTAACCCTAACATGAAAGAGGTGGTCAAGAAAGAAATAGTAAAGTTGCTAGATGCTGGAATCATTTATCCTATCTCTGATAGCAACTGGGTGAGTCCGACTCAAGTAGTACCAAAGAAGTCGGGCATTACTGTGGTTAAAAATGCAGAAGGAGAATTAATGCCTACACGCACGACCACTAGCTGGCATGTTTGCATCGACTATAGAAAGCTTAACTCCATGACTAGGAAGGATCATTTTTCTTTGCCATTTATTGACCAAATATTGGAAAGATTAGCCGGTCAGGGTTTCTACTGTTTCTTAGATGGTTATTCTGGATATAACCAAGTGGCCGTGTATCCTGATGATCAAGAGAAAACCACTTTCACATGTCCATTCGGAACATTTGCATATAGAAGAATGCCATTTGGACTATGCAATGCACCTGCGACATTTCAACGATGCATGATGGCAATTTTTTCCGACATGGTAGAAAAATTTCTGGAAGTATTCATGGATGATTTTTCAGTTTTTGGCCCCTCATTCGATGATTGTCTCAGTAATTTAGCCCTGGTTCTGAAAAGATGTAAGGAAACCAATCTAGTGCTAAGTTGGGAAAAGAGCCATTTTATGGTTCAAGAGGGAATAGTTTTGGGACACATTGTGTCCAAAAGAGGGATTGAAGTAGATAAAGCTAAAGTTGATCTTATTTCTAATCTTCCTCCACCCAAATCTGTGAAACAAATTCGTTCTTTTCTTGGCCATGCTGGATTTTACCGTCGCTTCATTAAAGACTTTAGCAAAATCTCGAGGCCCTTGTGCAATCTCCTTGCCAAGGATACACCCTTTGTTTTTGATGAAGCATGTAAAGAGGCCTTTGAAAAACTCTGATCTAAGTTGTCTACAGCACCCATCATACAACCTCCCAATTGGACCCTTCCATTCGAACTTATGTGTGATGCTTCTGACTATGCCATTGGGGCAGTTTTAGGACAACGAGTAGAAAAGCTACCTCACGTCATCTACTACGCTAGTAAAACACTCTCAGATGCATAATTGAATTATACCACTACTGAGAAAGAATTACTAGCTGTAGTATTTGCCCTGGATAAGTTTCGGTCCTATCTCTTAGGGTCCAAAGTTATTGTGTTCACTGATCATTCTGCTCTCCGGTGCCTCCTTTCAAAGAAAGACACCAAGCCTCGCCTAATTCGATGGATCCTATTATTACAGGAATTCAATCTAGAAATTCGTGATAAGAAAGGCACCACAAACGTTGTAGCAGACCATTTGTCTAGGATCGTTCTCGAACCTCCTCATAACATTTCACCACTTCATGACTCCTTTCCCGATGAACAATTGTTTGAGGTACAACAAATGAAAACACCTTGGTTCGCTAACATAGTGAACTATCTTGCCATAGGACAAATTCCCGATCACTGGTCCAAGCAGGACAAGGATCGATTCTTTTCGCAAGTTAAGTTCTACTTTTGGGATGATCCTGATCTATTTAAGTACTGCCCAGATCAAGTAATCCGTCGATGTGTACCGGAATTTGAATTTCAGAGTATTCTTAATTTTTGTCATACCCAAGCCTGCGGAGGACATTTTGGTGGTAGAAAAACTGCAGCTAAAGTCTTACAGAGTGGATTTTATTGGCCTTCCTTGTTTAAGGATGCTCACAAATTTTGCCAAACTTGTGAGCGATGCCAGCGAATGGGTACAATCACCCGTAGAGATATGATGCCACTTAACCCCATTTTAATTATAGAAATTTTTGATGTATGGGGTATTGACTTCATGGGCCCTTTCCCGCGTTCTTTTGGTTTTGAGTACATTCTTGTCGGGGTTGACTATGTTTCAAAGTGGGTAGAAGCAGTTGCCACTAGGAGTAACGATCACAAGGTTGTGGTTAAGTTCTTACAAACAAACATATTTAGCCGCTTTGGCGTACCCCGAGCTATCATTAGTGATGGGGGATCACATTTCTGCAACCGATCTTTTGAAGCTTTGATTCGAAAATATTCAATCACCCACAAAGTTGCCACCCCGTACCATCCCCAAACAAGCGGACAAGTTGAAGTTTCTAATAGGGAGATAAAACACATCTTAGAGAAAACAATACGCCCTGATAGGAAGGATTGGTCTCAAAGATTAAATGATTCTCTCTGGGCTTATCGTACTGCCTATAAGACTCCTATTGGCATGTCTCCTTATCGACTGATTTTTGGAAAAGCTTGCCACTTACCCGTAGAACTCGAGCATAGAGCTTTTTGGGCCATTAAAAAGTTTAACTTTGATATGGCTGCAGCTGGTTCTAACCGGAAACTTCAACTTAATGAGCTTGAAGAGTTACGCAATGAAGCGTATGAAAATGCCAAAATATACAAGGCAAGGACTAAGGCTTTTCATGACAAATACATTAACCGCAAGTCTTTCGAGCCTAATCAAAAGGTTTGGTTATTCAATTCTAAATTGCGTCTCTTTCCTAGTAAACTTCGCTCTAGGTGGGATGGTCCCTTCTTAGTTAAGAAAGTTTTTTTCTCATAGGGCAGTAGAAATTCAAAACCTCAGTGATGGTCGTATCCTAAACGTCAATGGTCAAAGATTGAAATCTTATATAGAATGTGTTGCAGACGGACAATTGATTGAATCCCTTGATTTAATGGATCCTATTTATCGGGATGAATAAGGATGTACTGTGTCTGGCTGAAGACATTAAACTTAGCGCTTGTTGGGAGGCAACCCAATTTCCATAGATTATTTTTGCACATTTTCTTGTCATATTTTTTTCAGGAGTCCTCATATTACTGATGCAACTAAGGTATAATGCTTCTATCCTCCATATGCATCATATTTTCGTAAAACAAAAATAATAATAATAATAATAATAATAATAATAATAATAAAATATTTAAAAAAAGAAAAACAAAAACATTGAGGACAATGTCTGATCTAGGTTGGGGGTATAAGATTCGAATTTTTGAAGAAATTTTTTGAAATTTTCGAATTTTTGAAGAAATTTTTCAAAATTTTTGATTTTGTGAATAAGTATTTCATCTCAAAAAAAAAAAAAAAAAACCTAATTTCTATGCTTTAGTGCTGAAATGATAAACACACAAAGTATATAAAATCTAAAAAGCCCAATAACTAGTCAGGAGTAAGTCAATTTGAGTTCTTTTTATTAAAAATTCTTTTAGCGAGTTGTAAGATAATTTTTACTTTGGAATTTCACAACACACATGGCCTGCACGTCTAAGGATTAGGTTCAACATTACGTTGCAAAGTCTAGTAGCAACCTTGAGTCCTGATGAATCATTCCTATCTAATTCACTATTATCCCGTATTTACTGTTAAAAAAAAAGAGTGAATTTAGTCAGGTACATCGAAAAGGGCTACCTATCGTCAAATGTCAGCGGGCTTGTAATGAGGAACCCGAGCATAGGTCCGTAGGGGAGTCTTGATGCCCAACACCTTACGCCATCTGGTGTGGGAGTGTTGACTGAATGCTCGCTACATGGAGGAATCATTACAAGAGTAAAAGTGCATAATTTATTTATAAATACAAAATCAAAAAAAAAATCAAAATCAAAAAAAAAAATGAAAGAGAAAAAGAGAAAATAATATTGACCTTGAAAAATGACGATAGTGTGAAAGCCGTCGTTGTAAAAATTCGAGTAAACTGGAATATTACAGATAAAGCCCATGAGGTATTAAAGTAAACATCCACAACTCTCGAAATCCTGCAAGGTAGGATGATTTTGAATCAGTGATTAGGTCTTATCTGACCAATTCTTGGAAGCTACTAGCTTTAGCAGTATTTTGGAGAATCTAAAGCCTTAGCTTGTGTATGGTCCAGACATCACCGAGCACCCAAGTGTAAATTAGCCTTACAACTCTCTAACGGAAACTTAATGACTTCAACTTAAGTTGCATCTTGACCTAGGATTTGGGCTGACTTAGTATTAAAACTTTGTGTGCTTTTGAAATTCTTGGCACTTATGCATTTGAAATTAGATTTTATAAATTAATAAAATAAATTCTTTCGACTACAGTTTGTGGATATCTGAGCCGGAAATCCTCACGAGACAAAACTCGTCCACTAGGGCCACCTAGGGGTTTAAAGCCTTATTGCATACGGTAAATTCAATCGCGATTCCTGCGAAAGTGAGTTAGCTTTTTTTTTTATTATTTTATTTTGCTCGAGGACTAGCAAAATGTAAGTTTGGGGGTGTGATAAGTGCTAAATAATGCATAAATTCATATCTTATTCATAGCACTTATCATTATTTTAATTCACATATTTTGTAAATGTAACTTAAAAAAATGTGTTACCTTCACCATTGCATTTTTATAAACTATCAAAGTTTGATTTGATTATTTATTAAGTTTTATATATGCAGGTCAAGTCAAATCCAATTGAGTGATTGCCTAAGCCCACACCCCAACCGTGTTCCCAGCCATACGAGGTTAATTCCATCTTCCTAGCCAAATCACATTAAAATAAGCACAAACCTCCCATGCTAGCCTTCCCCTGTTCCACGACATTCACCCAGAACCAATCCCATTCCAAACTTCCTTAACTTCCCAACCATTCCGCTCCCGTCCACAAACAAAGCCACGTCTTCTCCTTCCGAAAACTCCCAGCTCATCTTTTCTTCTTTCAACGATCTCCTCCCAGCCAGCTCGTTCATTCCATCTTCCCCAACGAGAACCAGCTTGATCTCAGCATCCACGGATTAGAACTCACCTTCCCGAGATCCCAACTTCCCAACTCCTCGTTTCTCCCTCTCCCGTTTGGAATTGACTCCATCCACGGATGAGTTCACCTCCCCGAATCCCATGCATCCCGGCATTCCGAATTGATCCCAGCTAACTTTGAGTGATTTCCGTTGTCTATACTTCATCTCCCAGCCATCTTCCGGATGAGAACCAGCAACCTTCTGCCGGACTACTCCCAACGTCCCAAGCCGTTCCCGAGAATCCAGATCCCATCCGGATTTGCTTCCATCCTCATCACATATCAGCTCAAATCCTCCGCATCAGCCGAATCAAGCTATCCATCATCCACGTCCTTCCCAAATCTCCTATATCCATCAACAAAAACCCATGCATCCGTTCCCTGTTATCAACCGATATCCAAACATTCTATCCTCTGTTTCGTGCGGATAAAAACCAGAAACATCTCCCGGATTTCCAGCCAACGGCAGCACAACCAAATGATCCAAACGTCCAGCATCATCCTCTCATTCACACGTTTCTTCCGCGTTCATCCTCATCCAAACCGATTCCCCTGTTTCGGGATTAATTTCAGCCGAATCCATCTGCCCATCCGCGGATCGAAGCCCTTCCGGGTTCCTCTCACGCTCATCCCGTGCAACAACTTCTTCAAAAGCCCTTCTAGATCATCTCCTGGCAACCCATCTCCTCCCATGACCGGTAATTCAGCGAGTCATCTTCATCCCATGAGCTAGATCTTCTTTCTAGATCACATATCCCAGCTGCCATCCGAATCCCCTGTTTCTCCGTGATCTTCTCTCCTTCCGTTCGCGTTAGCCTCTTCCGGATCACTCCTAAACGGCATCAGCTCTCATCAGCCTCCGGATGAACTCCAATCCCAGCTCGCCCACGCTCGTTCCAGCCGTCCGAGATTCTCTCAACAGAGCCATGTTCCCTTCTGCGTTGAAGAAGTGCATCAGCTTCATCCCGATCCCAACTGAATGCATCCACAACGGCCCAACGCGTCTACAGTCTCCTCCGTTCGCGATCCGTTTCCAGTATCTGGTGGAGGCTATAAAAGGGGAGGAGACGGACCCCTTCATCGATCAATCTCTCGGAGGCAAGTCCCACGGGAAGAAGAAGAGGAAACAGGGGAGGGAATGAGCCACGGGAACATGAGAGAATAAAAAAATAAGAGGAGAGAGAAGAATTTTGTTATTTTGGGAATATTTCAAAGAAAGAAATCATGAAGGAAGAGGTGGGAGCCTGCTGCTGTGCTGCTGCTGCCGTCTCCAACTCCATGCAGGGCTGATCTCTTCTTCAGGGCTGGATGCAGCCCTAACAAAGGGCCAAGGGTTTTTATATTTTTAATTTCTATTCTTGGAGTTGTATAAACCTTATTTTGCTTCTAATGAATATTTTATTTCATCTCATATTTAATTTCTGTGATTTTAAATATGAAGTTTATACAACTGCTCTTCATGATCATTGACGTAAAAATAAGATAGTTCATGCTTAAGGAAGATGCGATGTGCTACCACCTTAGATTAGGGTAGACATTTCATGCTAAACTAAAGATGGATTATGCCTAAATTACTTCTATGAAATTTTATTCGAATGCTTATTAGGCTTGTAGCCAATTTGAATGTTAATCCAAGAATAAATTAAAATATACATAACCCTCGTTCCGATGTTAGTGGTGAATTCTTTGCCCTAGGTTTCCCCCAAACTGATATCTTTTTAATTGCATTTTGCTTTATTAAAATTCCTTAGTTTAATTTTCTTCAACAACTCTTCCTTTTTAAATATTTTATTTTTTTTAAAAGAAAAACAACTATACCCCAATCCCTGTGGATCGATACCCGTAATCACTATCCTATCAGATACGTGCTATTGCGTGGTCTTTAAAGTTGACTATCAAAGAGTTTGTGACGAAAATTAAACTAAGAAATTTAATAAAAATGCAATTGATAATGATATGAGTGGAAGGAACCTAGGACAGGGAATTCACCACTAACAGAGCAACAATGATTAATTATATTTTATCTTGTTCTTGGACTAACATGCAAATTGGCTGCAAGCCTAATAAGCATTTAAATAAAAATTCACACAAGCATTTTGGGAATAATCCATCTTTAGTTGGCATGCAATGTCTACCCTAATCTAAGGTGGCAGCACACTGCATCTTCCTTAAGCATGAACTATCTTATTTTTACTTAGTGATCATAAAGAACAACTGTATAAACACCATACTTAAATATCACAGAATTTAAATATGGGATAAAAAAAAATTCATTAAGATCAAAAAAGTTCATACAATTTCAAGAATAGAAATAAAAATGGTACATTGTCGTCCTTGTTAGGGCTTCATCCTACCCTAGTGAAGGGATTAGCCTTCCATGAAGAGTTGAACGGTGGCAGCGCCAGGAGCTTCCATTTCTTCTTTTCTTCCTCCCGTCTCTGGTTCTCTCCTTCCTTCTGTATCTCCCGTGAGAACTCTTCCGAAGGATGAATGGGATCAACCGGCTCCCTTCGAATGGTTGAGAAGAGAATGCCTCCTCTGTTCACGCCTGGGCCTTTTATAGGCTGCAAACTCCCTCTTTCCTCCCCTGTTGCAAGATAAGGATGGAAGGCAGATAACTCGTGAAGCTGGATACGAGCTGATCCGGACGAGATGCAGCTAAGCTGGGAATCTGGTTGGATGATAAGGATAGATCATGAATCGGGAGAACAGAAGAAGCGAATGGGATGAAGTTTGGCTTGATTCGGAAGAGGAGATCCGGGAGATAATCTATGGAATCAATCTAGAACGCTGGGAGGAATGTTGGAATTGGATTCGGTCGGCTGGAAGATGAAGACAGGCGCAAGGGGGAATCTGGGAAAGATTCGGAAGAAGAAAAGATGACCCATGAGCTGGTGTGTTCTGTTTTCGTGAAGTCCGGGAAGAAGAATCGGAAGCCATGAAGTTGGGATTTGAGGTTGAGCTGGGAGCGAACTGGGAGCAGGGGATAAGCTTGGACGTTGGGATGTTCCATGAGATCAAGCCGGAAGATAGGATTTGAGTTTATCCCGTGAAGATGGAACAAATCCGAACGGGATGAGCGTGGGATCTAGCGGAAGAAACTAGCTTGATTCGGAGGAGGGATATGGCTGTGATCCTAGGATTCTGGGATTGGAGCTTATCCGGGTTGTATTCGGACATGGAGATCACATGGGATGCTCATCCGGCTGGGATGCGGCTGGGACTGGCGAACGGATTGAACGTGAAACAGGGGAGAGAAGTTGGGATCTCGGCTGACAGTTGGGAACGGATGCCTAGGCTTTTGTTTGTGAACGGAAGGAGTCCAGAACAAGAGGAAGGTGATGATGCTGTTGTTCCGAAGCATGGATTTATCCGAGATGATGGAGTTAATTCTGAATGGGAGGATAGGAAATCTGGGAGTTTGGTTGGGAGGAAGCTTTGAACCGTGAGCTGGGATGCAGGGGATTCGGATGGATGAGATCTTGAAATAGGGGATTCTGTTTTCGTGGCTGGGGTCAATCCGAATGCTGGGATTTGTTGATGGATGCTGAACGGAATGAAGGGGAGATGAGCTGGGGCTTTGAACGCGGAAGGGAGTCATGAAGTTGAGAGTATCTCGGCTGAGAGGAGATGCTCGGGATGCTGAGATTTGTTCCGAAGAAGGGATAAGGATGCAAGCAGTTGGATGGAGCTGATGGGTATGCGGAGGGAGAAGCTTGGACGCAAACAATGGCTGGGACGTTGGGAGATTAAGCCAGAAGAAAAGATGGCTTGGTTCTATTTGTGAGACACGGGATGAACTCGGAACAAGATGAGAGCTGGGAAGCACTCCGTGGACACGGCTCTATTCCTGGTTTGAATGGCATGCACACGGGATGAAGCTGGAGTGTTATTATTTCCTTTTCTTTTCTTGAACACGGCAGGGAGGAATGACGTGGAAGAAGGGGAGGGGACTCAATTTGGGATGCACGGAATTCAGATTTGTGAAAGGAATTTGTTCGGGATGAGCTCAACGTTGGACAAGAAATAAGGGAGTTGGGATGAACAGCCGAATCGGAATTTGAGAAGATTTAATTTGCGGGGTGCATACGATTTGGGTTCAGGGATCATCCCAAATAAGTTTGACTTGACCTGCATTCATTAGTTTTAATCATTAAATAATTAAATCAACTCGAATTACCTCTTATAATTTATTAAAATGCAATGATGATGGTAACACATATTTTATGGTTAAATTTATGAAATATATATGTTAAAATAATGATAAGTGCTAGGAGAAAGAGGTTAATTTATGTATTATTTAGCACTTATCAGCTATCGACAATCACAGAAGTCGTGCAAGTAGGATTCAATGGAAGTAAAAGTGAGGTCATTCTGAAAATCCTAGGAGACCTTGTAGCCCTCCGCAACTTGAGGAACCTGCCCCATGGTCGAAGCCGCCTGCTGCTCAACCACTTGCTACTCCTCGACCTAGGCAGCCAAGAGCCGAATCACCTCACACCGAGCTTTCAAGCCCTTCAGCTTCACAATGATGGCTTCAGCTTGGCTCCCAGTTTGCCCATTCTCTTCCTCACCTCATCTTGCTACTACTCCACCTCTCAGGTGTGCATCCCGAGTTGGTAGTATTGCTTGTGAATGAGCATCATATAAGCAGCGCCAAGAAAAAAGATAAATTGTCACTGTTGAAATAACTCAACAAAAGATTTACAAAACACAAAATGTGCATACCTCGATAGCAGCTTGGTAGGTCCCATCAAAAAGGGTCCCAACATTACCATCCTCTAGCTTCTTCCACTCAACAGGAAGAATGATCCCCCTATCAGCTCTCAAGTTATCTTCTAGTTGATCAGAGCTGAGGCAAAAGACTTCATAGCCCAACCAGGATGGCAGGCCTCCTTGCCAAAGATAAAGTGCGAGGGAGGTGTTGATGTCTCAGAAGGGGCAGACCGAGAAGTTGGAAGGATCTCCACTTTAGGTCCACTCGGAGGGCTCCAAATGGGGCCAAACTGGCCTAAGGGGCTGGGGTGGTTGCAGCTGCGCCCTAACCTAGGCAGAAGTCGAGGCCTTGCACGGCCTCTTGGGGAACATCAATGTAACACCCTCTGATAATCAATTTTAAAGACCACGCAATAGCACGTACCTTCTAGGTTAGTGATTACGGATATCGATCAATAGGAATTGGGGTACAGTTATTTTTTAAAAAATATTTGAAAAAGAGAGTTTGTGAGGACTATTAAACTAAGCAATTTAATAAGGAATGCAATCAAAAATGGTATATGTAGAAGAGTCTAGGGCAAGGAATTCACCACTAACATAGGAACAAAGGTTATTTGTAATTTATTTCGTTCTTGGATTATTATGCAAATTGGCTACAAGCCTAATAAGCATTTGAATAAAATTTCACCAAAGTAATTTAGGCATAGTCCATCTTTAGTTAGCATGAAATGTCTACCCTAATCTAAGGTGGCAGCACATCGCATCTTTCTTAAGCATGAACTATCTTATTTGTACTTTAATGATCATGAAGAACATTTGTGTAGACATTATACTCTCACAGAATTTAAGCATGAGATAAAAGGATATTCATTAAGAGCAAGAGTGTCCATACAATTCCAAGAATATGAAATTAAATATATAAAACTCGTGTCTCTTTGTTAGGGCTACATCCAGCCCTAGAGAAGAGCTCAGCCTTCCATGAAGAGTTGAACAGTGGCAGCACCGAGAGCTTCCATTTCTTCTTTTCTTCCTCCCCTCCCTTCTCTGTCTCCCATGGGAACTCCTCCGAAGGATGGATCGAAATTGATGGGTGAGAAGAATACCTTCTCTGTTCACGCCTGGGCCTTTTATAGGCTGCATACCTCCCCCTCTCCTCCCCTGTTCCGAGTGGGAAGATAAGAACACGGGATGCACGCGGGATATCTTGGAGATTTGCTGGGATTGGAGCTTATCCGAAGGAAGGTTGGGATGCTGAGAACGAACGCTTGGGCAGAATCTGTGGATGATGGAAGCCGATCGCGAATGGGAGGGAGGCTGCGGACGTGGAGCGAAGTGAATCGCGTGCGGGCTGTTGGATGAAGAGCTGGGTTCGCGTGGAAGGAATTCGTCCGTGAAATTTGGGAAGATAAACTCGATCGCAGAGCTGTGGAGGATGTGATCTGATCCTAATGGAGAGTTCGAAATCCATGAATGCTAGTGTTAGAACCCGCCCATGCCGCAGAAAATTTTTTAAAAATTCAGATGCAGCGGAAGAGGCATGTGCGGGATCAACCGTTCATCGTATGAACGTTGTTCAAAAACCGTTCATAGTTAGATAAGGATTAAAAACTTTTTGAAATATTAGAAAGATCAGATCTTCACCTTTGTGCGGGTAGATGATCACCGCAAACTGATGATCGTGGTTTTGGAAGAACGTTCGCTTAAAGCCGTTCAAGTATCCGGCCTTTATGGGTATCCACACGAAGTAGAGATCCAATCAAAGCTTTCTTGTCTCCCCGGGGTGCTAGCTCCCTTGCAGAGACTTCTTTTGATGGCTGATTTCTTCCCTTTTAATCAACTCTTGATTCTGCTTGGGAGGAGGAAGAAGAAGGATAAAGATGGATGAAGATCCAATGCTTGCTTGCAGCCCTTTCCCTTGCTTGCGTTGGAAACCAAGAGAGGGAGAAAAGGGATGCCGCCAACACCTTTCTTTTCTTTTCCCTTGCTTGCGGCTGAACCAAGGAAGAGGAGAGGGAGGCCACGGCTTGGAGGGGAGAGGGCTTCTATCAAAGCCCTAGGGTGCCGCCCACACCCCTTTTTAAAGCATGAAGGGCTCCTACAAATTAGGAGCGCTTGATCACTTTCCAAGAGGGGCGCCGGCCCCTCTTGTGTTGCCGCACCTCTTGGTTAGACCTAATCCTCCTCTAAGGAGGATTAGGATGCCCTAATGTGGCTAAGCCCTAATCTAATTAGGCTTAGTCCAAGGGTAAACCAATTTGGGTTTGATCCATGCAATGTCCTAATCCAATTAGAACTTAATGAATCATGACTCAATTGAACCCTTCAATCCTAATCTAATTAGGAGTCATTTTGATTCATTAGATCAATAATTAATTGGGACTTAATAAATCCTAATCCAATTAGGACTTATTTAATTTTAGTCCTAATCCAATTAGGACTCTAATTTGAATCCGAAGTCCTAATCCGATTAGAACTCTAGGAATCCTACTCCAAGTAGGAATTCAAATTTAATTCAAAACTTCTAATCTAATTAGGATTGTAGGAATCCTACTCCAAGTAGGAATCCCAGTCCTACTCCAAATAGGACTCCCAGTCCTAATCTAATTAGGACTGTAGGAATCCTACTCTAAGTAGGATTTGTATTTAAGTCTAATTAATTAATCCCCTTTGTTCCTTCTTCAACTGATCATCAATCAAATTGTTTACTCGTGATTCATAATCACATTTCAACCATCGGATCGGTCAATACTTCTAGTGTGTGTGACCCCATAAGTTCTATTCTGATTGGTAGTGAGCTATATTGCGATCTCTATCACAATATCATTGAAAACTCCTTTCAATGGGTTGGAATGATTCCAACTCAACTCATTAGGGTTTATCGATCATCGAGATATTCCCTGTGAGTGTCACCATCCACCAGTGACACCTAGCAGTATGTAGTGGCTACCCAGCAGAATGGAATGTTGAACCTCTAAGTGTAGTTATCGTGTGATACAGTCCTTCTACCGTAAATCCCTACAGGACGGAGGTCAAGGACAACTCATCAAACCCCATCGTCTGTCATATATCAAGATTTTTTCGACTTAAGTTCGAGAGTGAAAAACTCTTTCTCCACTGTGCATACTGCCCCGGCCGAAGTCTTACTAACTCAGTCTTATAAATCACATAGGATCTCTTCTTATCCACCAAGATCGATGGATTCCATATAGGTGCATACCCTACTCCTACAGTGAACCTATTGCAGCCAATCTACACTGCATGGACCCGTATATTTAGAGACCATGTATACGTGCAGTCAAACTACAATAACCTCACTGCGAGTAGCTGAAGCACCGCAGGTCAAAGGACCAGTCACACTATTGCAACATCAAGCAAGTCACTGACGAGTGGATAGACATCCAAGTGACTTCTTATCTTGGTCACGCTCAGTACCCTTGTTCTTAACAAGCACTTGCACTATTACTTCAGTGTCGTCACACTGTGGACTCGAGTCTCGTCCATCCATAAGGAAAGCAATGTGTGCACTGATCGGATCGATCACCGTCCTCGTGTTGATCCATTGATCAGGAGCATTCAGAAATTAATCACCAATGATGCATGGCTCAAATTCTTAACTCTTAAGAATATGCATCATCATCTTATTAATTCTTGGACGATTCATAGACATATAAACAATATGAATGAAAAAGATGCCTTTTATTTATTCAATAATAAATAGTCAAGTACAAAATTATGTCCCTAGAATTAACAATATGTCAGCCAGATTGGCTTCTAGGGCATACATCTAACAATATTCCACTTGCACTAAAGCCAATTGGTATCATATATCTTAGTTCCATCTTCTCAAGGTGGGCTTCAGTCTTTTGCTGACTCAGCTGCTTAGTGAATGGGTCTGCCACGTTGTCTGCGGAGTCTACTCTCTGCACCTCGACATACTTCTTCTCAACATAGTCGCGTATGAGGTGGAAGCGCCGCTCTATGTGCTTGGACTTCTGATGAGACCTTGGCTCCTTAGCAAGAGCTATGGCGCCATTATTATCGCAGTAGAGTGTTATGGCATCTGATGTCATCACGTCCAGAAGCCTTCTTTAGCAGCTTCAGAGGCGGCGATGTATTCAGCTTCCATAGTAGAAACAGCAATGATCGGTTGTTTAGAACTTTTCCAATTCACCGTACCTCCATTGCACAAGAACACATATCCAGATGTTGACTTCCTATCATCGACATCAGTCATGAAGTCTGAATCTGTGTATCCTTCTACCTTTAACTCTGATGATCCTCCAAAGACCAAGAATAAATCTTTAGTTCTTCTTAAGTACTTAAGAATATTCTTCATAGCTGTCCAGTGTTCTTCACCTGGATTCGACTGATATCTGCTTGTGACACTCACAGCTAGGGCTATATCAGGTCGTGTACATAGCATGGCATACATGAGGCTCCCTATTGCCGATGCATAAGGGATCTTGCTCATGCGTTGAATCTCTTCAGATGTGTTGGGGCACATCTTCTTGGAGAGATGAATTCCATGCCTTAGGGGTAAGAGACCCCTTTTAGAGTTTTCCATGCTGAACCTTTTCAGCACTTCCTCTATGTACATCTTCTGTGATAGGCCAAGCATCCTTTTAGATCTATCTCTATAGACCTCTATCTCCAAAATATAGGATGCTTCCCCAAGGTCTTTCATGGAGAACTATTCCCTATCAGGAGGATGTCGTCCACATACAGTACGAGAAACACGACAGCACTCCCACTAACCTTCTTATAGACACATGGTTCCTCTTCGTTCTTGATGAAATCAAACGTTTTGATCGCATCATTGAATCGAGTGTTCCAACTCCGAGATGCTTGCTTTAGTCCATAAATGGACCTTTGTAGCTTGCAGACCTTGTGATCTCCATCACTGGAAGTGAAATCCAAAGGCTATTCCATATAGATATCTTCATCAAGATATCCATTAAGGAAAGCAATTTTCACATCCATCTGCCAGATTTCATAATCATGAAATGCTGCAATGGCAAGCAATGTTCGGATGGATTTCAGCATGGCTACAGGTGAAAAGGTCTCCTGATAGTCAATGCCTTCGTGCTGACTATACCCTTTCGCCACTAGCCTTGCTTTATAGGTCTCTACCTTTCCATCCGAACCTATCATTCTTTTGTAGATCCATTTGCATCCAATAGGTACAATACCTTCTGGTGGATCCACTAAAGTCCAGACTTGGTTGGAATGCATGGAGTCTAACTCTGACTTCATAGCTTCCAACCATTTCTCGGAATTGATATCAGATATCGCCTCGTCGTAGGTTTTGGGATCCTGTATGTGATCCATATCTCCCATGAGGAACATTTCCTTAGTATCCTCTTCTAGCATACCTAAGTATCTATCGGGAGGATGGGAGATCCTACTAGATCGCGAGGTGGTTGAGGGATATCGTGTACTGGCTCTGTATTAATGGGTTCGATAGGATCCATGACTCGTTGCTTTTCAGAGACTTTCTCTTCAAGCTCAATTTTCCTCCCACTGCCTCTATCAAGGATAAACTGGTTTTCCAAGAAGATGGCATGACGGCTCACAAACACATTATGATCTTCTGAGATGTAAAAATTGTATCCTAATAACTCTTTAGGATATCCTATAAAACGAGCACTTATGGTCCTAGCCTCTAGTTTGTCCGCCTGTAGTCTTTTGACGTGGGTCGGACATCCCCAAATCATTCTAGACTAGACTGGAAATAACCCGATGAAACTGACCTGCTTTCCTTTTCTTCATCGGCTCTATCTAATCCAATATATTTTGTGAATGGTCTCGAAGGGGGATGCACCTGAGCACTAAGCAACACTAGGAGATAGGTGATTTCTTAAGGCCTAATATATCTTCAGGAAGAAGCCCAGTGAAAGCCCTTTTCAGCGAGCATCTCAACCCATACGGAGGAAGAGGCGTATGTAGAAGGTTCCGATCCGCTAAGCTACTAAGGACTGATCGTACATCAGCGATTTCTTGAGGTGACCAAGACTTGGTTTCTTACCATGCCATATCTCATACGGTGTGGTAGGAACAGATTTAGAGGAAACTCTATTCAGTAGATAAATTGCGGTAAGTAAGGCATCTCCCCAAAGAAACATAGGTAAATCAGTGAAGCTCATTATGGACCGGACCATATCCAATAGAGTCCAATTTCTCCTCTCTGACACCCCGTTGAGTTGAGATGTACCCGGAGGAGTCCATTGTGAGACTATGCCATTCTCTTTGAGATAGTTCCGGAATTTTCCACTAAGGTATTCTCCTCCTCGATCTGATCGAAGAGCCTTAAGGGATTTTCCAGTTTGTTTTTCTACTTCATTTCTGAACTCTTTAAACTTTTCAAAAGATTCAGATTTGTGTCTCATAAGATACACATACCCATACCGTGAATAATCATCGATAAATGTAATGAAGTACGAATAACGTCCTCTGGCTTGCACATCGAATGGGCCACACACATCTGTGTGTACCAGGGTAAGTATTTCAGTGGTCCTCTCCCCATGTCCTACAAAGGGCAATCTAGCCATTTTTTCTTGAAGACAGAACTCGCAAACTTGATATGACTCAGAAGTCAATGAGCCGAGAAGCCCATCTTTATCCATTTTGTTCATTCTGTCCTCTCCAATATGGCCAAGCCTGAGGTACCACAAATATTTTTGGTTTATCTCATCCCTGGATCTTTTGGATCCTTTGGCACTCACTTCTTGCTCAGACACATTTACAGATTCATCCATATGCAAATGATAGAGACTGTCAATCATAAAACCACGTGCGACTATTTTATTTCTGAAATAAATAGAACAGCAGTCTTTGTCAAATGTAAAAATATGACCTTCCTGTGCTAGACATGAAATAGAAATTAAATTTCTGCTAGCAGCAGGTACATAATAGCAGTCTCCAAGTAATAAACTAAAACCAGACGGTAGTCACAGATGGTAGGTGCCTACAGCTACAGCAGCAACTTGTGCCTCGTTGCCAACCCGAAGGATTACCGCACCTTCCGCCAGCCTTCTACTTTCCTTTAGACCCTGCATAGTAGTGCACAAGTAAGCACTAGAACCAGAATCTATAACCCAACTAGAAGTAGAAGAAACCATTAGATTAGTTTCAATTACGAGCAAGTCTATACCTTCTGAAGGTGTGTCAGCCTTCTTGTTCTTCAGGCTCTCGAGGTATGAAGGACAGTTCCTCTTCCAGTGGCCGTCGACATTGCAGTGGAAATATTTTCCTTTGTCATTAGCCTTTTTCTTTTGAACTTCCTTCTTTGGCTTCTTGTCTTTCTTCTGCTTCTTTGCAGGCTTCTTTTTCTTCCAAATAGACTTTTTCTTGGAACCAGAGGTCAGCTCAGCAGCAAGGACATTGCCCCTTGAACCTTTCAAGGCTTCCTCAGCAGTTACCAACATGTTTAACAGTTCAGTCTTAGTGCATTCAATCTTATTCATGTGGTAGTTTACTATAAACTGTCCAAATGAATCAGGAAGGGATTGAAGGATCAGATCTACTTGCAATTCCTTGTGCATGTTCATACCGAGCTTCTCAAGCTCCTCTAGATCCTTGATCATAGTCAGACTGTGATCATGGACAGACTGCCCCTCGCGCATCTTTGCTTTGAAGAGCCTCTTGGATACTTCAAAACGAGCTGTGCGACTCTGCTCACCATACAACTCTTGCAGGTGTGCCAGTATGTCCCTAGCAGTCTTCATATTCTCATGCTGGCATTGGAGTTCATTGGACATGGATGCCATGATATAGCACTTGACCCTAATGTCATCGTCTGTCCACTTTTCATGCGTCGCACGCTGATCAGTAGTCGGACGTGCTGGTAATGTGGGGATGTCACTGTCGAGCACATAGCCTATTTTCTCGCAAGTCAGAACAATTTTGAGATTTCTAAGCCAGTCTCTGTAATTGGTACCGGTCAATCAGTTGGTCTCAAGAATACGAGTCAAAGGGTTTGAGGCTGACATTATGATCTGCAGAGAGTAAAGATTCTAGTTAGACTTTTATACTTGATCCTAATCTGTTTTAGTGTCTTTTAGAATAAATGTACCTCCCACTATTTTCACGAATTCCTCACACTCTCCTGGTAGGAAAACGGAAATCCTACACGACTAGAGTTTCTAGTGGGTACTGCGGTCCCACCGATTTACATGCCACCTCACCTAACAGTTATTGGTGACACATAAATAGATGAGTGTACAATCCTTCTCAAGCATGTTGCAGTGCTACTTGGTCTTTAAGTCATGAAGACCTCACCTAATAGTTATTGGTCCCATTCCTTAGTTAAGTCAGACCCACCGTATAACCGTAGAAATAAAATCGTCATTGAGTCCTCACCTAACAGTTATTGGTGCCCAACCCCACCTTTACCCTACAACATCTCATGTCTATAGAGAGGTCCAGCCCCTCGATGCAACTTGCCCACTGTGTCCAGCCGAGACAAATCAACATCAGAAAGACCTTAGCAACTCCACTACGGTGGAAGACCTATGGACTTAATATCGGTTAATCAGGTCTTAGTGTTTGCAACCTTGAGCTCTTCATAAGAGGTAATCGATCAATTGGTCAGGTAAGCAGGTGGGAGGCTCCCCTTACTCAGAGAGTAAGGTCCTAATTAAGTAACCACCTTTCATGCTTTCCTAGACACCAATTAGATCAATTAATCTAATATGACTTGCTCATGTTGGTTCACTCTCGACTTGATTGAGGAGGTTTTAATTTAGGTCTCAATTGGGTTTGCTACATCACATGTAAACCTATCTACCCCGCTCTCATTCACATCACATGAAAACGGCACATCGCAGGCAGTTATAATCGCAGCAATAAATAAAGTTAAACTTTAAATAGGTGATGATCATGGATTCTAATTAGGTCATATTACAAGCACATGCACGTCAATCGATCAACTGGTCTTCAACTCTTGAATTGGTTCGAAGCCTCCTTGATTCGATCCTTGATCAACTTTTGATCCAATCGCCATCAACCGCTCAGATCGCCGTTCATCTCATGCACTATCTTTGACTTGATCGTTGACGCACATCACATCACAGAAATACAACCAGATATAAAATAAAAATAATAATAAATTACATTCCTTTTTAGGAGGCACGCAGGTCTCTCAAAACATCAAATAAGATGCATGCAAGCATCTGAAAAAATTACATGACATTGCAGATTACATCGCAGGTCTTTACAATTGATACCAAAAGGATTTGAATCCTATGATCATCACCACATGCAGCAATTATACTTTTTAGATCTGAAACTTAATTAATCATGTTATGACATAGGTTGCTGATCATGCTAATCATGATTCTAAACTTTGTAATCTCATTAACAATGCAATTAGAATCATCATTTTATCACATAAAAATCAGCGCGCAAAAAATCAGCACTCCTGAAAAATCTGCATGCAGAAAATTTTCAGCATGCATAACCTTTTAAATTTCAGATCTAAGATGCCTTTAGATAATTAATCCTTACCTTAATCTACGATGCCTAGGCTCTGATACCACTGTTAGAACCCTCCCATGCCGCAGAAATTTTTTTAAAAATTCAGATGCAGCGGAAGAGGCATGTGCGGGATCAACCGTTCATCGCATGAGCGTTGTTCAAAAACCGTTCGTAGTTAGATAAGGATTAAAAACTTTTTAAAACATTAGGAAGATCAGATCTTCACCTTTGTGCGGGGAGATGATCACCACAAACGGATGATCGTAGTTTTGGAAGAAGGTTCGCTTGAAGCCGTTCAAGTGTCCGGCCTCTACGGGTATCCACACGAAGTAGAGATCCGATCAAAGCTTTCTTGTCTTCCCGGGGTGCTAGCTCCCTTGCAGAGACTTCTTTTGATGGCTGATTTCTTTTCTTTTAATCAACTCTTGATTGTGCTTGGGAGGAGGAAGAAGAAGGATGAAGATGGATAAAGATCCAATGCTTGCTTGCAACCCTTTCCCTTGCTTGCGTTGGAAACCAAAAGAGGGAGAAGAGGGATGCCGCCAACACCTTTCTTTTCTTTTCCCTTGCTTGCGGCTGAACCAAGGAAGAGGAGAGGGAGGCCACGGCTTGGAGGGGAGAGGGCTTCTATCAAAGCCCTAGGGTGCCGCCCACACCCCTTTTTAAAGCATGAAGGGCTCCTACAAATTAGGAGCCCTTGATCACTTTCCAAGAGAGGCGCCGGCCCCTCTTGCGTTGCCGCACCAAGGAGGAAAAAGGGGAGGGGCGCAAGCCCCTCCCTCTTGGTTAGCCCTAATCCTCCTCTAAGGAGGATTGGGGTGCCCTAATGTGGCTAAGCCCTAATCTAATTAGGCTTAGTCCAAGGGTAAACCAATTTGGGTTTGATCCATGCAATGTCCTAATCCAATTAGAACTTAATGAATCATGACTCAATTGAACCCTTCAATCCTAATCTAATTAGGAGTTATTTTGATTTATTAGATTAATAATTAATTGAAACTTAATAAATACTAATCCAATTAGGACTTATTTAATTTTAGTTTTAATCCAATTAGGACTCTAATTTGAATCTGAAGTCCTAATCCGATTAGGACTCTGGGAATCCTACTCCAAGTAGGAATTCAAATTTAATTCAAAACTCCTAATCTAATTAGGATTGTAGGAATCCTACTCCAAGTAGGAATCCCAGTCCTACTCCAAATAGGACTCCCAGTCCTAATCTAATTAGGACTGCAGGAATCCTACTCTAAGTAGGATTTGTATTTAAGTCCAATTAATTAATCTCCTTTGTTCCTTCTTCAACTGATCATCAATCAAATTGATTACTCGTGATTCATAATCACATTTCAACCATCTGATCGGTCAATACTTCTAGTGTGTGTGACCCCATAGGTTCTATTCTAATTGGTAGTGAGATATATTGCGATCTCTATCACAATATCATTGAAAACTCATTTCAATGGGTTGGAACGATTCCAACTCAACTCATTAGGATTTATCGATCATCGAGATATTCCCTGTGAGTCTCACCATCCACCAGTGACACCTAGCAGCATGTAGTGGCTACCCAGCAGAATAGAGTAATGAACCTCTAGGTGTAGTTATCGTGTGATACAATTCTTCTACCATAGATCCCTACAGGACGGAGGTCATGGACAACTCGTCAAACCCCATCGTCTGTCATATGTCAAGATTTATTCGACTTAAGTTCGAGAGTGGAAAACTCTTTCTCCACTGTGCATACTGCCCCGGCCAAGGTCTTACAAACTCAGTCTTATAAATCACATAGGATCTCTTCTTATCTACCAAGATCGATAGATTCTATATAGGTGCATACCCTACTCCTACAGTGAAGCTATTGTAGCCAATCTACACTGTATGGACCTGTATATCTAGAGACCATGTATACGTGCAGTCAAACTTAAATAACCTCACTGTGAGTAGCCGAAGCACCGCAGGTCAAAGGACCAGTCACACTACTGCAACATCAAGCAAGTCACTGACGAGTGGATAGACATCCAAGTGACTTCTTGTCTTGGTCATGCTCAGTACCCATGTTCTTAACAAGCACCTGCACTATTACTTCAGTGACGCCATACTGTGGACTCGAGTCTCGTCCATCCATAAGAAAAGCAATGTGTGCACTGATCGGATCGATCACCGTCCTCGTGATGATCCATTGATCAGGAGCATTCAGAAATTAATCACCAATGGTGCATGGCTCAAATTCTTAATTCTTAAGAATATGCATCATCATCTTATTAATTCTTGGACGATTCATAGACACATAAACAATATGAATGAAAAAGATGCCTTTTATTTATTCAATAATAAATAGTCAAGTACAAAATTATGTCCCTAGAATTAACAATGTGTCAGCCAGATTGGCTTCTAGGGCATACATCTAACAGCTAGAGACGAAGCTCCCCTGTTTTGTTCTGTTTTCGTTAAGTCTGGGAAGAGGAATCGGAAGCCATGATACGAGAGATCGGCTCTGTTCTTTGGATACTTGCAGTTGGCAGCTGGATAAGGATCACACTAAGATGCACGAAAGCGGAGGGAGCTGGGACGCGGAGAAGGCTCTGATCCGGACGTTGGGAAGAGGATGAGCTGGGAGCTGATGCATTGATTTGCTGGATCCGTGAAGCTCGCTGAACGGGTGGATTGGTTGAAAATCTGCTGGGAGCGAAAGGAAAGGAGTTGCTTTGATTCATGATGAAGAGGAGATGATTTAGGAGCAGGGAATGTGAAGTAATCGATTGATTAGTTGCAATTTGTTGGGAATTTTGTTCTTCACGGCTGAAATAGAGGATTCGATTTGGGAACAAGGGACGATGCAGTTGGGATGAAGATTCAATCTATTGGATGCAGGGGATGGCATGGACGATGCTTGCGGCTGAGAGGACTTGATCCTTCGATGCTGGGAAGTTTGCTGGGATTTGAGTTTATCCCGAACGGGATGACGAGAAGATTATGAACGGGATGAGCGTGGGACGTTGAGATCAATTTGGAAGAGAAGGACAATGAAGTTAATCCGAAATGCTGGGAAGAATGCTGCGGACGCTCATCCTGGCTGGGATCTAGCGGAAGAAGCTAGCTTGATTCGAAAGAGGAAAGACACGGCTTTGTTTATTGGACACGGGAGATCTCATGCGGGATGCCCACGGGATACTCGGACGCAGTTGAATGTGAGTGGCTGAGGTGTGAAGCAGAGGATGTGAGGACGTTGCTTGGAATGGCTGGGCTCTGCTTCACGCGCCGAGAAAGGAAGTTGAAGTTGGGGTCGACTCGGAAGGATGTGAAGTCGACTCCAATTGGTTGGGGTCTGATGAGAGCACAAAAGTGCGATCTACACGCTGCTTAAATTAGTATTACTGCTAACATATAACGATAAAATCACTAAGTTAATATTATATTTTTGTTTGGCACAGGTTAGTATAAATTAAAGTTTAAATGCGCATTTGGTAGGATTTAGAGGGATGCATCATGGCCCCAAACTGCGCGGGCCCAATTCTACCATGATCTGATTGAGCATATTTGCACCCAAACATCCGAGCTCGCGTGCGATCTTCCAGTGATCCTCGCGTTCCCTCCTTTCCGGATTAGCACCTGCACTCTTCTGAAATAGAGATTCCCACTCTCACTTCATCACAAAGAAAAAGAACTTTTTAACCTCCAATCCCATGAAGAATAGCTGAAAATACTATTCATTCCTGAAGTTACTATTCATGCTGAAATCACTGTTTATATAAATAGTATTCCGAGATTATACTGTTCATATGAACAGTCTTATATGAATAGTGTTACGTAAAAACACTGTTCATATGTACAGTGTTACGGGAATTTTCTTTGAGTTCACTGTTCTTCTTCTTCCTCCCGCAATGCATCACGGCCGTCAATCTTCCACGGATCAACTTCTTCCATTTCCAACGATCCCGCAGCATCCCTGTTGTGCGGTTCCTGTCCACCTAAAAATATGCTAGACAGATCGTTGTTAGAACCGACGAACAAAAGTTAAATTTAATTTACTCTTACCTGTTCTACTCGAAGAATAGTGGTTGTAAGAGGTCGATCCACAGGGAGGCGATTGGAGTTGCTTAAAAATTAGAACGTTCACTCGGATTTGAAATCGATTTTTGAATAATAGAAGAAAAACATTATATCGGGGATGATGATGGAATCTCTAGTCTACCGGAGAATAATTTTTAATTGAAATTAACTAGACGACATGTACTCAGATTCAAAAAGCATTTTTAATAAAAAATAAAGCTCTGGCATAAAATTAAAATGGATGAAACTAAGAGATTGAAGCAAACATAAATTTCATAAAAGAAGATTTAATGTATTTCATAAAAGAAATTAAAATTTCAGCATAAATAAAATCTTAAAAGTAAAACACTCCACCAAAATAAAATTCTCTAAAGTTAAAACTTAAAACATTGTTCTCAATTAAAACTCAAACTCAAAACACATTGCTCTTAATTAAAATAACAATAAACATAAAACATTGCCCTTAAAAATAAAACTAAACATGAAAAGAAAAAGAAAAAGAATAAAAAAAAACAAAACAAAGCACTGGCTCT
This sequence comes from Phoenix dactylifera, assembly GCF_009389715.1. Lineage (NCBI taxonomy): Eukaryota > Viridiplantae > Streptophyta > Magnoliopsida > Arecales > Arecaceae > Phoenix > Phoenix dactylifera. Next base: position 95,115 of record NW_024068689.1, read on the forward strand.
GTTTGAAAACAGAGCATCAACACTTCTTCTTCCTCCAACCGAGCCGAGCACCCCCTGTTCCTCCTCTGTTTCTTTGGCTCAACACAGCACCACCCGAGAGCTCTCCTCTCTTGGTTCCCACCCCCCACCTGAGCACACCTCTGCCTGCCTTCTTCCCCCCTTCTTATAGCACTTGGAGACGCGGTGCTGGGACGAGGAGGAGAACGCGGAGGATGCGCAAGAGGCGGCCGGGCGCGGGATCCTCTCTTCTCCCTTCTTCTTCGCACGGGAATGGAAAGAAATCTGGGAGAAACGTGGATGGATGAAGCCGGAGGGGGCTGTGGCGTTGATCAAGAGAGATGAGGACGTGCAGACGGCTGTGAGTCAGGCGTTGCTGGGATCACGGAAAAGGGGTTTCCTTCTTTGGGTGCCGGATTGGGGCGTTCATGGCATGGGCGAGCTGGCACGGACGCTTGGATGCGGAGGAGAAGATCACGGAAGAGCTGGGAGCGTGATCTTCGGGAGGAGCCGATCATGGACGCGGTGGAGGGGCTGATGCGGAAGGAAGGAGGCGCTGGGATCTCGAATCCGGCTCGGCCGCGATGTTGGGAGCTGAGATTTGCTGGCTGTGAACGCGTTGATGGCGTGGGATAGCTGATGATGAAGCGGAAGAGGAAGATGGCTGCGTGATGCTGGGGATCCGACGGGAGCTGGCACGGTGGCTGGCACGGAATCAACGGGAGGACGTGGATCCGTGGGTGCAGAGGCGGAGGCTGCCGTGGGACCACCGCTAGCATCACGGGCGGGTGATCGACGGAGGAGGTGCTGGGATTTTGATGGCATAGAGGAAGGAGATCACGGCTTTGGAAGGTGCAAGCGGACAGGATTGGAAGGAGTTGGGAATCCGGAAGAGGAACACGGATGGGATGAATCCTTTCTTCTCCCCTTCTTTCGCACGGGATGAAGCTGGGTGCTGTGCCGTTGAGGTGCGCTGATTGCGCGTTGGGGACGAGCTGGCAGCGACGCGGATGGAAGGTGGGGATGCGGGCTGAAGAGGAAGGATGTGGCCTTGCTTGGATCACGGGAAGGAAGGAGACGCGGGCGTTGCGGACGAAGCAGGGACGCGTGAAGGCTGATCCGGCGGGAACACTGCGGGAGGAAGAAGAACATTAATATATTTTTCGTAACACTGTTCATATGAACAGTGTTTTCTCGTAACACTGTTCATATGAACAGTGTTTTCACGTAACACTGTTCATATGAACAGTGTCATCTCGAACACTGTTCATATGAACAGTATTTTCAGCCATGAATAGAAATTTTGGGAATAAATAGTAATTTCAGCTTTTGTTCATGGGATTGGAGGTTAAAAAGTTCTTTTTCTTTGTGATGAAGTGAGTGGGAATCACCAAGTTCCGTCCAATCAGTCATATAGATAAAATAAATAATGTGATATGAAATTTGGGTTGTAGACGGATTCGTCACGGGTCATCTATTCTCACTGGAGGTCAATTGCAAATCTTTTAAGTCATGGGTCACCCAGCACCTTATAGTTATGATATAGCCAATTTAGATTTGTCCAAAATTATGTTCAAAAAGCACAAAAGAAATGGACCCGATTCGGACCCAAACCCGACTCGGACCCGACCCGATCTTCAACCGGGTCAGATCTGGGAAGGGATCCTTTTTTAGTCAAATTTGTACTTAATGTGTATTTTATCTCTAATTTATGAAAATCTGTGCCAAACCCAAATATAATATTAATCCAGTGAATTTATCATTATCGGTTAGCAATAATACTAATTTAGGTAACATGTAGGTCGCACTTTTGTGCTCTCATCACACCCCCCAACTAGCTTATTGCTAGTCTCTAGCAATTTAGTGTGAAAATGATAAAATGAGAGTGCAAAAGTGTAATTTATTATTTAAAAATAGTAAGATAAATACTCATTTTCGTAGAGCATTACGATTGCACTTAGCACGTGCAACAAGCCTTTAAACCCCTGGGTTACCCTAGTGGACGAGTGTTGTCTCGTGAGGGTTTGCAGTGAAGTTACCCACAAACTTCAATCCCAAAATAAAATTTATTTTATGAAATGAAAGTCTAATTTCAAGTACATAACTGATAAGAATTTCAAAAGCACACAAGGTTTTAATTACTAAGTAGCCCAAATTCTAGGTTAGTATGCAATTTAAGTTGAAGTCATTAAGTTTTCCGTTAGGGAGTTGTAAAACTTATTTATACTTGAGTGCTCAGTGAAGTTTGGACCATGCACAAGCTAAAGTTTTGGATCTCCAAAATATCGCTAATATTAGTAGTTTCCAAGAATTGGTCGGACAAGACCTATTTGCTGATTCAAAATCATCTTTTCTACAGGATTTCGAGAGCTGTGGATGTTTACTTTAATACCTCATGGGCTTTATATGTAATATTCCAGTTTACTCGAATTTTTACAACGACGGCTTTCACACTATTGTCTTTTTTAAGGTCAATATACATTTTTTTGTTTTTCATTTTTTTTTTCTTCTCTCTCTTTTTTTTTTTTGAAAGAGAAATGATAATGTATATATTGTGCACTTTTACTCCTGTGATGATTCCTCCATGTAGCGAGCAATTAGTCGACAATTCTCACACCAGTTGGCATGAGGTGTCGGGCATCAAAACTCCCCTACGGACCTATGCTCGGGTTCCTCATCACAAGCTCGCTGACCTTTGACAATAGGTAGCCCTTTTCGATGTACCTGACTAAATCCTTTTTTTTCTTTATTTTTTTTTTTTTGCATCAGAAAAAGATGGTTCATCAGGATTCGAGATTGCTACCATATTCTCAACACAATGTCGAACCTATACCTTAGAAAGTGCAGGCCAGATGTGTTGTGAAATTCAAAGCACTAATTAGCTTACAACTCACTAAAAGGAACTTAATAAAAAGAACTCACTTTGCACTACTTCCAACTAGTCATTGGGCTCTTAGATTTTATATACATTGTGTGTTGTAAATTTTTTTTTTTCAAAAATTTTACCTGAAAACTCTTTTTTTTAATTTTTATAAAAACTCTTTTTTTTTAATTTTTATAAAATTTCAAATGCTTAAAAATACCCCCAAACCTAAATCTAACATTGTCCTCAATGTTAAAGAAAATGTAAAGCAGTAAGAGGACAGAGGAGAAGTACCTGATATGGGTGGGTAAATTGAAAGTTGGGGCAAAATCCCCCAAACCTGCATGTTAGTAATTTATTGATGATTTTTTTTTTAATAAAAAAAACTTACATGTTGGGTTGCCTCCCAAAGAGCGCTAAGTTTTATGTCTTCAGCCAGACAAAATGTAAATCCTCCTTTTTTCAACCATTATCTAAGAATGGTTTTGGAAGAGTCCGATGAAGAACAGTCGGCTGATGACGATCTATGCTCATAAGGGGAACGGAACTAAGAGGCGCATGCTTGACCCTTTCCTCGGAATGGGCAAGGTAAGCTTCTAAAGGGTCCTTATTATAAGTTTGTAAGAAAGTCTCCTGAACCAGACTTTCAATCATGTCAACTTCATTGATTTCTTTGTCGTCTGGTGGTTGTTTACTTATGTTGAAGACATTAAGCTCGACTTTCATGTTGCCAAAAGATAACTTCAGCATCCCATTTCGACAGTTGATCACAGCATTTGCTGTGGCTAAGAAAGGTCTACCTAAAATTATAGGTGTGTGACTGTCTGGATGTATTGCAGGTTCAGTCTCAAGGATAACGAAGTCCACAGGATAGTAAAACTCATTTACTTTCACTATTACATCCTCTACAATCCCCTTGGGGTACTTCACTGTCCTATCTGCTAAGGAAAGGGTAATATTTGTAGGCTTTAATTCCCCCAAACCTAATTTTTGGTACACATAGTAGGGAAGTAGGTTTACACTGGCTCCTAAATCTAATAGAGCTCTCTGGATGATCGTCTCTTCTATTTTTATTTCAATAGTTGGGCAACCAGGGTCTTTGAATTTCGGGGCAATCTGTTGTTGAATGAGAGATGAGGCTTGTGCAGCCATAACAGCTTGCCTAGGAATACTGGTTTTTTCTTTTGACCGTGGTGAGGTCTTTCAAGAATTTTGTATAGGAGGGAATTTGTCTTATGGCATCGAGAAAAGGTATATTTATTTGAACAGTTTTAAAGACTTCCATGATTTCATCAAAGTTAGATTGTTTCTTGGAGTCCTGAAGTCTACTGGGAAAGGGAACCTTGGGTTTGTATGTTCTATGGGTTCTTCCCTCTTTTCCCGGTTTGTCCTGTTCTTGACCCCTCTTCTGAATAGGTTCTTATCGGATTCAGTTTTATTTTTTTTTCATTTTCAGGAAGTTGGACTTTATTGTCCACTTGCTTGCCAGACCTTAAAGTGGTAATTGCCTGGACTTCAATAGGTCGGATTTCCATTAGAATTGATTTGATACTGACCTATCTGACCTTGATTTTGTTGTCTACTAGGGTTAGGCACTGGTTGACTAGGTAGTTCACCTTTCTTCCTATCCCCTAGAGAGTTAGCTATTTGGCTCAGACTAACCTCAAGTTTTGCAATTGCTTGCGCATGGAATTGGTTAGTCTGGGCTTGGGCTGTATTGGTCTGTTGTTGTTGCTTGATAAAATCTTGTTATTGTTTCATCATATTAGCCATCATGGTTTCTAATTGTGAAGGTTGATGTGGGATAGGGGCATTATAAGGCGGTACAGATGGAACCAAAGGTTGGTTCATTTGTGGTGGACCTATCCTGGGGAAGTTGTTCTGAAAACCTGGTGGACCACCTTGATGCTGAATAGGTTCATTTTGCTTGTATGAGAAATTTGGGTGGAACCTATTATCAGGGTGGTAAACTGGGCTGAACGAGTTGGGAGTGGGCTTCTTAAAGGCACTATATGAATTTAGAGCATTTGCTTGCTCGGCCTTTATGTTAGGCAGACTAGGGCAGCACTCCACTAGATGCTCAGAAACTATTACACAAGATACATAAACTATGTGGCTCGTGATCCACTTTCATTATGGGATTTAACTCTTTGTATGAACTCGAGCTTGTAGAAACAGTGAAAGCATCAAACTTCTTGCTTAAGTTGTTCATTCCAGTCACCAGATTGGACATGACATTTTTGAGTTCTGGGTCTGCCTTCATTTCATAATTACCTGGTTTTCTAGACCCGAACTCATCTCTATTATTTCCTCACCATAGGCTCTCCAATTTTGGGCATTCTCGGCTAAGTCAACAAGAAATTCATAGGCTTGATCCGGGGTTTGGTTCATGAACCTACCCTTGTGTATGGACTCGATCATGTTTCTATGTGCTGGAGGTAGTCCTTTGTAAAAGAAATGTACTAGATCAGCCTTGTCAAGCCCATGGTGCGGGCACTTGACCAAAAGATCATGGAATCTTTCCCAAGTTGAGAAAATTCCTCCTCAGATTTTCCTCTAAAAGTTCTGATGGCATCCTTAATTTTTCAGTCTTCACCATGGGATAGAACTTAGCCATGAACTTCCTAGATAGTTGTTCCCATGATGTGATGGAATTTGAAGCTAGGGAATACAGCCATGCAGCAGCACGATCCTCTAAAGTCATGGGAAATAACCTTAATTTAATACACTCTTCATCTAAATTTTGATTTCTAAAACGTTTGACAGATTGTCAAAATTTGTTTAGATAAATGTAGGGTTGTTCACTCTCGAACCCATGAAACTTAGGTAACATGTTATTGTTGCAGCCCGAATCTCGAATTGGGCTGCATTATTAATTGGTAATACTATGCAAGTAGGGGGACTAGCGGATGCGGGTGCAAACAATTCATTCAGGGTTCTAATATGTTCACCCATTGTAGAGATCGACGGTTGGTTTACAGTTCGCAGGTTATGATGAAAAGTTCTGTCAATCTCAGGATCAAATGGGGTTAATTTATCCCTTAATGATCTTCTACCATGCATACATTATCAATAACTTAATTAGACTCGACTCCTAAACGAAATCCTAAAAGAGAAGAGAAGGGCTAGACACAGATGACCACAATCAACACCACATAACAATTTGACCCTATTAGTCTTAGAGCTAAGCGAGGTTTAGTAGCTTCTTAAATCTAGTTGCACAGAGACTTATCAGGTTAAAAAGTTCCTGAAATTCTCTCTAGATTAGACAGCTCCTAATCTCCCTTTCAGATTAAGCTTGAGCTTACCAGTTAAGTGATCCAGTAACCAGTGACCAGGAAAGTCCCGGGGTGTGGCGGTGGTGCCAGAAGGGATACACCGATACCACAATACCCGTAACAGTTCTCACTGTTGTAAACTTTCCTAGACATCACCAATTACTAAATCCTCACTGAGTGGCTTTCAGCCGCTTCTTTCCAAGAGGCCTAATTGAGCTCGAAAACCCTAAGGCCAACGTCTAATTTGATTTTAATTTAATTTGGCTTAGGATAAGTATGCAAGGTGGTGATTTTTGGGCTAAGGACAGGTAAATGACTTCCCGACCTTATCTTTTTAATATGTTTTGCCCCTTAATTACTTTATGCAAATGCTTAATACTAAATGCAGCAAATAATCAATATTTTTTTAAAGTTTATGCAATGTCATTAGGTTGTACTGATTAAATGAGCAAGCAATTTTTTTATTTTTATTTTTCTTAATTTTTTTTTAATTTTATGTTGTTTTTTTTTTAAATTTTTAATATAGGAATAACTTGAATGTAAACTAAAACTAATCCTTATGCGTCAGTCAATCTCCCGAATGCCCGTTGAATAAGCTCTGGAGATTACTCCGTGAGGAGCCCCAATAGAGGTATGATCACCTCGGGGATTGCACCCTATCAATTACTAGCAAAATAATATATATATATATTTTTTTTAAATTTTTATTTTTAATTTACTTAACTTTTTTTTTTAAATTTTTTTTTTAATTTCAAATTTCGAAATCACAGAATTCAAATTTTGAATTTAAATTTTTTGAATTTTTGAATTTTGGAATTTTTTCAATTTTTTTTACTTTTTAGAAAACTTTAAATTTCGAATTTCAAATTTCAGAATAACTAATAAAAAAACTTATAATAACTAATAATAACTACCAAAATACTTAACTAAAATAATCAAAAATAAGAAAAATTAATAAAAATAAAAACTTACTACCGGAGGTTGCGTTCACTCCGGGTATCAAAATCTGATTTGATCTTCATGATCGTTCTTGCTTCTCGATTTGCCTCCCCCGGCCACGGTTGGCCAAATTCTGTTGTGCGGTTCCTTCCACCTAAAAATATGCTAGACAGATCGTTGTTAGAACCGACGAACAAAAGTTAAATTTAATTTACTCTTACCTGTTCTACTCGAAGAATAGTGGTTGTAAGAAGGTCGATCCACAGGGAGCGAATGGAGTTGCTTAAAAAATTAGAACGTTCACTCGGATTTGAAATCGATTTTGAATAATGAAGAAAAACATTATATCGGGGATGATGATGGAATTCTCTAGTCTACCGGAGAATAATTTTTAATTGAAATTAACTAGACGCATGTAACTCAGATTCAAAAAAGCATTTTTAATAAAAAATAAAGCTCTGGCCATAAAATTAAAATGGATGAAACTAAGAGATTGAAGCAACACATAAATTTCATAAAAGAAGATTAATGTATTGCATAAAAGAAATTAAAATTCAGCATAAATAAAATCTTAAAAGTAAAACACTCCACCAAAATAAAATTCTCTAAAGTTAAAACTTAAAACATTGTTCTCAATTAAAACTCAAACTCAAAACAACATTGCTCTTATTAAGAATAACAATAAACATAAAACATTGCCCTAAAAATAAAACTAAACATGAAAAGAAAAGAAAAAGAATAAAAAAAAAACAAAAACAAAGCACTGGCTCTGTTTGAAAAACAGAGCATCAACACTTCTTCTTCCTCCAACCGAGCCGAGCACCCCCTGTTCCTCCTGCTGTTTCTTTGGGCTCAACACAGCACCACCCGAGAGCTCTCCTCTCTTGGTTCCCACCCCCCACTGAGCACACCTCTGCCTGCCTTCTTCCCCCCTTCTTATAGCACTTGGAGACGCGGTGCTGGACGAGGAGGACGCGGAGGATGCGCAAGAGGCGGCCGGCGCGCGGGATCCTCTCTTCTCCCTTCTTCTTCGCACGGGAATGGAAAGAAATCTGGGAGAAACGCGGATGGATGAAGCCGGAGGGGGCTGTGGCGTTGATCAAGAGAGATGAGGACGTGCAGACGGCTGTGAGTCGGGCTGTTGCTGGGATCACGGAAAAGGGGTTTCCTTCTTTGGGTGCCGGATTGGGGCGTTCATGGCATGGGCGAGGCGCACGGACGCTTGGATGCGGAGGAGAAGATCACGGAAGAGCTGGGAGCGTGATCTTCGGAGGAGCCGATCATGGACGCGGTGGAGGGGCTGATGCGGAAGGAAGGAGGCGCTGGGATCTCGAATCCGGCTCGGCGCGCGATGTTGGGCTGAGATTTGCTGGCTGTGAACGCGTTGATGGCGTGGGATAGCTGATGATGAAGGCGGAAGAGGAAGATGGCTGCGTGATGCTGGAGATCCGACGGGAGCTGGCACGGTGGCTGGCACGGAATCAACGGGAGACGTGGATCCGTGGTGCAGAGGCGGAGGCTGCCGTGGGACCACCGCTAGCATCACGGGAGGGTGATCGACGGAGGAGGTGCTGGGATTTGATGGCATAGAGGAAGGAGATCACGGCTTTGGAAGGTGCAAGCGGACAGGATTGGAAGGAGTTGGGAATCCGGAAGAGGAACACGGATGGGATGAATCCTTTCTTCTCCCCTTCTTTCGCACGGGATGAAGCTGGGTGCTGTGCCGTTGAGGTGCGCTGATTGCGCGTTGGGGACGAGCTGGCAGCGACGCGGATGGAAGGTGGGGACGCGGGCTGAAGAGGAAGGATGTGGCCTTGCTTGGATCACGGGAAGGAAGGAGACGCGGGCGTTGCGGACGAAGCAGGGACGCGTGAAGGCTGATCCGGCTGGAACACTGCGGGAGGAAGAAGAACATTAGTATATTTTTCGTGACACTGTTCATATGAACAGTGTTTTCTCGTAACACTGTTCATATGAACAGTGTTTTCACGTAACACTGTTTCATATGAACAGTGTTTTCACGTAACACTGTTCATATGAACAGTATCATCTCGAACACTGTTCATATGACAGTATTTTCAGCCATGAATGAAATTTTGGGAATAAATAGTAATTTCAGCTTTTGTTCATGGGATGGAGGTTAAAAAAGTTCTTTTTCTTTGTGATGAAGTGAGTGGGAATCACCAAGTTCCGTCCAATCAGTCCATATAGATAAAATAAATAATGTGATATGAAATTTGGGTTGTAGACGGATTCGTCACGGGTCATCTATTTCACTGGAGGTCAATTGCAAATCTTTTAAGTCATGGGTCACCCAGCACCTTATAGTTATGATATAGCCAATTTAGATTTGCCCAAAATTATGTTCAAAAAGCACAAAAGAAATGGACCCGATTCGGACCCAACCCGACTCGGACCCGACCCGATCTTCAACCGGGTCAGATTCCTGGGAAGGGACCTTTTTTAGTCAAATTTGTACTTAATGTGTATTTTATCTCTAATTTATGAAAATCTGTGCCAAACCCAAATATAATATTAATCCAGTGAATTTATCATTATACGTTAGCAATAATACTAATTTAGGTAACATATAGGTCGCAACTTTTGTGCTCTCATCAATCCCCAGCGATCCCGCAGCATCACCAGCGATCCCGAAATCCCAGCATCCCACGCGTGACCCTAGCATCTCACTGCATCCAAGCTTCCAAATTAGCCCCCCATTGCAGCCATCCTCTTCCGTTTCTCGCCATCAAGGAGCCATCCCGCCATCCACGACACCTCCAAGCCATCCTCCGCGGTAGATCCACGTCATCCTCCCAGCCTCCCGCTTCCATTTCGGCGTCCACAAAGCTTCCGGTGATTCCGGCCGTCCGCGTCTCCTTCGGATTCAAGATTCTTAATCCCGGATGACCCCGCTTCCGCCTCTTCTTCCGTCTGCACTCAACAAGCCGTTCCAGCTGCAGCCAATATTCCCTATGATCCTAGCTCCTTCGGATCATCTCCTTCAGTGATCTCGTCTGCAATCACCCATGATTCAGCCATCCGTGAATCACCTCCTACACGAGCGTCCGTCTCCTCCACGATGCAGATCAGCCTCTCCCGGATTCGCCATCATTCACGTCCCAGTCATCATGATCCATCACTGGCTAACCTTTGATGGGGATCTATAAAAGGAGGAGCTCTCGGCTGGGCAAGGAAAGGAGGGGAGCTCACATCCAAAGAACAGGGGATGCTCTGTTCTTGGAAAGAAGAAAGAAAAAAAAAATATTTTATGTTGAAGTTCCACCGTGGGATAGAAAGGGTGAGAAAATGAAATTTTCTTATTTTTATTTTATTTTTATTTGCAGAAGAAAGAAGCATTAGGCTTCATCTTCAAAAAAATTTTACTTTTTGTAATCATTTCTTTTTATGAAATCTATTATTTCTCTTTCATGCAATACTTGTTCTAGGTTCAGTTTAATTTCTGCTTTTTATGCAATCTTTTAATTTTTCTTTCATGCAATATATGAAATTTTCTCTCATGCAATCTATGTTCCAGGCTTCAATCCTCTTAAGCACTATTTTCATCCATGCTAAAGTTTTCTTTGAATAGTTAAATATTTCATTAAATTTATAAATGCTCTTCGATTCCAAGTATCTGTCTTTTCGTTATTTTCAAATTGAAAACATTCTCTGGTAGACTAGAGAATCATTCAACATCTCTGACGTAATGTTTTTCTTTTGTTGTTCAAAATCGGTTTTAAATCTGAGTGAACGTTTTGATTTTTATGCAACTCCAACCGCCTCCCTATAGATCGATCTCTTACAACCACTATTCTTCGAGTAGAAAAGGTAAGAGTAAAATTAAATTAAACTTTGTTTGTCAGTTCTAACAACGATCTGTTTAGCATATTTTTAGGTAAACAGAAATTGGACAATAAAATTTTGGCACCGTTGCCAAGGAGGCAAAATCGAAAAGCAAGAACGATCACGAAGATATCAAATCGAATTTTGGATCTCCGGAGTGAACGCACTCACGTAGTAAGTTTTTTTTATTAATTTTTCTCTGTTTTTGATTATTTTTAGTTAATAATTTCGTAGTTATTAAATTCTGAAATTTGAAATTTGAAATTTAAAATTTAAAAAAAAAATAAAAAAAATAAAATTAAAAATTTTAAAAAAAATTCCAAAATTCTAAAATTTAAAAATTTAAAATTCAAAATTTGAAATTTTTTAAAAAAAAATGCTAGTAATTGATAGGTTCAATCCCCCGAGGTTGTCAAACTTCTATTGGGCTCCTCACGGAGTAATCTCCAGAGCTTATTCAACGGGTATTCGGAGATTGACTGACCATAAGCATTAGTTTTTTAGTTTACATTCAATTATTCCTTATATAAAAATTAAATTAAAAATATACAAATTAAAGAAAAATAAATATAAAAAAAAAATATGCTTTGCTCATTTAATCAGTACAACCTAATGACATTGCATTAAAACTTTAAAAAAATTCATTGCTTATTTGCTGCATTTAGTATTAAGCATTTGCATAAAATAATTTAAGGGCAAAATCCATTAAAAAGATAAGGTCGGAAAGTTATTACTATTTTTTACCCAAAAATCACCACCGTATACATATCGTAAGCCAAATTAAATAAAATCAATTAGACGTTGGCCTTAGGATTTTCGAGCTCAATTAGGCTTTTGGAAAGAAGCGGCTGAAAGCCACTCCAGTGAAAAATTTAGTAATTAGTGATGTTTAGAAAAGTTGCTACAACAGTGAGAACTGTTACGGTATTGTGTACTGTGTATCCCTTCTGGCACCACCACACACCCCAGGACTTTCCTGGTCACTGGTTACTGGATCGCTTAACTGGTAAGCTCAAGCTCAAATCTGAAAGGAAGATTAGGAACCTTCTAATCTAGAGAGAATTTTCAAAAAACTTTTAACCTAATAAATCTCTGTGCAACTAGATTAAAAGCCACTAAACCTTAATCTCAAGATTACAGAGCCAATCCGTTGTGTGGTGTTGATTGTGCGTCATCTTGGTCTAGCCCTTCTTCTTCTTCTTTTTAGGATTCGTTTAGGAGTCGAGTTTAATTAGTTGTGGATTAATGTGCATGGTAGAAGATCATTAAGGGGTAAGTTAACCACCATTTAGCACAGAGGTTGGAAAAAAATTATCGTCACATCCAACGAATTATTGATCAACTACCAATCTCTACAATGGGTGATCATATTAGAACCCTGAATGAATTATTCGCTCCTGCATCCACTAGTCCACCTATATGTATAGTGTTGCCAATAAATAATACAGCCCAATTTGAAATTCGGGCGCCGACAATAAATATGCTACCCAAATTCTATGGGTTTGAAAGTGAACAACCCTACATTCATCTAAATAAATTCATGACAATTTGCAAACTTTTCAAAAATCAAAATTTTAGATGAAGAAAGTGTAAAATTGAGATTGTTCCCAGTGACCTTAGCAACGATCGAGCCGCGCATGGCTATATTCTCTGGGCCCCAAATTCCATCACAACATCGGGAACAACTATCTAGGAAGTTCATAGCAAAATTTACCCCATGATTAGAACAGAAAAAAATTAAGGATGCCATAAGAACTTTCAGAGGAAATCTGAAGAGAAATTCTTCCAAACTTGGGAACGATTCCATACTTGTTGGTCAAATGCCCACACCATGGGCTTCGATAAGGCTGATTTGGTCCAGTTCTTATAAAGGACTACTTCCGGCACATTAGAAACATGATTGAGTCCATGCACAAGGTAGGTTCATAACCAAACCCCGGATCAAGCCTATGAATTCTTGTTGACTTAGCCAAGAACACCCAAAATTGGAGTAGCCTATGGTGAGGAAGTAAATAGAGATGAGTTCGGATCTAGAAAAACCAGGTAATTATGAAATAAAAGCAGACCCAGATCTCAAAAATGTCATATCCAATCAGGGGACTGGAGTGAACAATTGAGTAAAAAAGTTTGATGCTTTCACTGTTTCACTAGTTCGAGTTTATACAAAGAGTCAAATCCCATCATGAAAGTGCAACACGAGCCACATAGTTTGTGTATCTTGTGTAAACAATCCTGAGCATCTAGTGGAGTGCTGCTCTAATCTGCCCACCATAAAGGACCGAGCAAGCAAATGCTCTTAAATTCATATGGTGCCTTTAAGAAGCCCACTCCCAACTCGTTTAGCCCAGTTTACCACACCTGATAATAGGTTCCATCCAAATTTCTCATATAAGCAAAATGAACCTATTCAGCATCAAGGTGGTCTACCAGATTTTTAGAGGCAACTTTTCCAAGATAGGTCCATCACAAATGAACCAACCTTGGTTCCATCTTATATCTGCCTTATAATCTCCTATCCCACAAGCAACCTTCACCATTAGAAACCATGATGGCTAATATGATGAAAACAACAACAAGATTTTATCAAGCAACAACAACAGACCAATACAGCCCAAGCCCAGACTAACCAATCCAAACGCAAGCAATTGCAAAAACTTGAGGGTTAGTCTAAGCCAAATAGCAAACTCTCTTGGGGATAGGAAGAAAGGTGAACTTCACTAGTCAACCAGTGCCTAACCCTAGTAGACAACGAAAATCAAGATCAGAGAGGTCAGTATCAAATCGATTCTAATAAAAATCCGACCAATTGAAGTCCAGACAATTACCACTTTAAGGTCTGGCAAGCAAACGTGGACAATAAAGTCTAACTTCCTGAACACGTAAGAGAAAATAAGAATGAATCCAATAAGAACCTATTCAAAAGAAGGGTCAAGAACAGGACAAAAAGGAAGAATCCATAGAAACATACAAACCTAAGCGTTCCCTTTCCCAGATAGACTTCAGGACTCCAAGAAAACAATCTAACTTTGCATGAAATAATGGAAGTCTTTAAAACTGTTCAAATAAATTATACCTTTTTTCGATGCCATACGACAAATTTTCTTCCTATACAAAATTCTTGAAAAGACCTCACCACGGTCAAAAGAAAAACCAGCATTCCTAGACAAGC